>NW_027440569.1:0-82959 GCF_031893055.1 Leptodactylus fuscus
TATATATGCGCGCACATATATAATGCGCGCACATAAATATGCGCGCATATAAATATGCGCGCACATAAATATGCGCGCACATATATATGCGCGCACATATATATGCGCGCACATATATATGCACGAACATATGTATATGTCGCGAACATATGTATGCGCAAACATATATACGCACCCACACCCTGCACATATATATGCGCGAACATATATATGCGCACACATATATATGCACCCCACCCTGCACAATATATATGCGCGCACATATATAGCGCACCCCCACCCTTGCACATATATATGCGCGCACATATATATGCTCGCACATATACATACACCCCACCCTGCACATATATATGCGCGCACATATATATGCGCACATATATATGCGCGCACATATATATGCGCGCACATATATATGCACCCCACCCTGCACATATATATGCGCACATATATATGCGCGCACATATATATGCGCACACATATATATGCACCCCACCCTGCACATATATATGCGCGCACATATATATGCTGCGCACATAAATATGTGCGCACATATATACGCACACCCCACCCTGCACATATATTTGCGCGCACATAAATATGCAGCGCACATGTATATGCTCGCGCACATATATATGCGCGAACATATACATTCGCGAACATATGTATGCGCGAACATATATATGCGCAAACATATATTACGCACCTAACCCTGCACATATATATGCGCGAACTTATATATATGCGCACACATATATATGCACCCCACCCTGCAAATATTATATGCGCGCACATATATACGCACCCCACCCTGCAAATATATATGCGGCGCACATATATATGCGCGCACATATATATGCGTGCACATATATATGCACCCCACCCGTCACACATATATATGCTCGCACATAAATATGCGCGCACATAAATATTGCGCGCACATATATATGCGCGCACACATATATATGCTGCGCACATATATATGCGCGAACATATGTATGCGCGAAACATATATATGCTGCGCAAACATATATACCCACTCCCCACCCTGCACATATATATGCGCGAAACATATATATGCGCACACATATATATGCACCTCCACCCTGCACATATATATGCTCGCACATATACATGCACCCCACCCTTGCACACATATATATGTGCGCACATATATATGCGCGCACATATATATGCGCGCACATATATATGCGCGCACATAAATATGCGCGCACATATATATGCGCCAGCACATATGTATGCGCGCACATATGTATGCGCGAATTACATATGTATGCGCGAACATATGTATGCGCAAACATATATATGCACCCCACCCTGCACATATATATGCGCGAAACATATATATGCGCAACACATATACTATGCACCCCCTCCCTGCACATATATATGCGCGCACATATATACGCACCCCACCCTGCACATATATATGCGCGCACATATACATGCACCCCACCCTGCACATATATATGCGCGCACATATATATGCGCGCACATTATATATGCACGCACATATATATGCGCGCACATATATATGCGCGCACATATATATGCGCGCACATATATATATGCGCGCACATATATAATGCGCTGCTACATATATATGCGCGCACATATATATGCGCGCACGTATATATGCACCCCACCCTGCACATATATATGGCGCGCACATATATATGCGCGCACATAAATATGTGCGCACATATATACGCCACCCCCACCATGCACATATATATGCCGCGCACATATATATGCGCGCACATATATATGCGCGCACAATATATATGCAGCGAACATATATATGCGCGAAACATATGTATGCGCGAACATATGTAATGCGCGAACATATATATATGCACAAACATATATACGCACCCCCACCCTGCACATATATATGCGCACAACATATATATGCACCCCAACCCTGCACATATATATGCGCGCACATATATACGCACCCCCACCCTGCACATATATCGCATATATTGCGCGCACATAAATATATGCGCGCACATAAATACACATAAATACAGCACCCCACCCTGCACATATATATTGCTCGCACACATATACATACACACCACCCTGCACATATATATGCGCGCACATACATATGCGCGCACATACATATGCGCGCACATAAATATGTGCGCACATATATACGCACCCCACCCTGCACATATATATGCGCGCACAATATATATTGCGCGCAACATATATATGCGCGCACATATATATGCGCGAACATATATATGCGCAAAACATATATATGCGCAAACATATATATGCGCAAACATATATATGCGCAAACATATATACGCACCTAACCCTTGCACAGTATATATGTGCGAAACATATATATGCGCACTACACATATATATGCACCCACACCCTGCACATATATAATGCGTGCACATATATACGCACCCCACCCTGCAAATATATATGCGCGCACATATAATATGCTCGCACATATACATGCACCCCACCCCTGCACATATATATGCGCGCACATATATATGCGCGCACATATATATGCGCGCACATATATATATGCACGCACATATATATTGCGCGCATTATATATTTTGCTCGCACATATACATGCACACCCACCTGCACATATATATTGCGCGCACATATATATGAGCGCACAGTATATATGCGCGCACATAAATATGCGCGCACATAAATATGCGCGCACATATGTATGCGCGCACATATGTAATGCGCGCACATATGTATGCGCGAAACATATGTATGCGCAATACATATGTATGCGCAAACATATATATGCACCCCACCCTGCACATATATATGCGCTGAACATATATATTGCGCACACATATATATATGCACCCCACCCTGCACATATATATGCGCGCACATATATATCGCACCCCACCCTGCACATATATATGCGCGCACATATATATATGCTCGCACATATACATACACCCCACCCTGCACATTATATATGCGCGCACATTATATATATGCGCGCACTATATATATGCGCGCACACATATATTATGCGCGCACTATATATACGCAAACCCACACCTGCACATATATATGCGCGCACATATATATGCGCACACACATATATATGCACCACCACCCTGCCACATATATATTGCGCACATATATACGCACCCCACCCTGCACATATATATGCGCGCACATATATATGCAGCGCACACATATATATGCGCGCACATATTATATGCGCGCAACATATATATGCGCGCACATATATATATGCACTCCCACCCTGCACATATATATGCGCGCACATATATATGCGCGCCACATATATTATGCGCGCACATATATATGCGCGCACATATATATGCGCGCACATATATACGCATCCCACCCTGCACATATATATATGCGCGCTACATATATATTGCGCGCACATATATATATGCGCGACATGAACATATGTATGCCGAACATATGTATGCGCAAACATATATACGCACCACACCCTGCACATATATATATGCGCGAACAATATATATGCGCACACATATATATGCAACCCCACCCTGCACATATATATGCGCGCAACATATATACGCACCCCACCCTGCACAATATATATGCGCGCACTATATATATGCTCGCACATTATACATACACCCCACCACCTGCACATATATGTGCGCGCACATATATATGCGCGCACATATATAAGCGCGCACATATATATGCACGCAACATATATATGCACCCCACCCCGAACATATATATGCGCAAACATATATACGCACCTAACCCTGCACATTATAATATGCGCGAAACATATATATGCGCACACATATATATATGCACCCCACCCTGCACATATATATGCGCGGCAACATATATACGCACCCCACCCTGCAAATATATATGCGCGCACATATGTATGCTCGCACATATACATGCAGCCGACCCTGCACATATATATGCGCGACACATATATAGTTGCGCGCAACATAAATATGTGCGCACATAAATATGCGCGCATATAAATATGCGCGCACATATATATGCTCGCACATATATATGCGCGCAACATATATATGCGCGAAACATATGTATGCTGCGAACATATGTATGCGCAAACATATATACGCACCCCACCCTGCACATATATATATGCCGCGAACATATATATGCGCTCACATATATATGCACCCCACCCTGCACATATATATGCGCGCACATATATACGCACTCCCACCCTGCACATATATATGCTCGCACATATATATTGCTCGCACATATACATACACCCCACCCTGCACATATATATGCGCGCACATATATATGCGCGCACATATATATGCGCGCACATATATATGCGCGCACATATATATGCGCGCACATATATATATGCACACCCACCCTGCACATATATATGCGCGCACATATATATTCGCGCACATAAATATGTGCGCACATATATACGCACCCCACCCTGCACATATATATGCACGCACATAAATATGCGCGCACATATATATGCGCGCACATATATATGCTAAGCGAAACATATATATGCGCGAACATATGTATGCGTGCGAACATATATATGCGCAAACATATATACGCACCTAACCCTGCACATCTATATGCGCGAACATATATAATGCGCACACATATATTCTATGCACCCACCCTGCAAAATATATATGCGCGCACATATATACGCACCCCACCCTGCAAATATATATGCGCACACATATATATGCTCGTACATATACATGCACCCACCGCGCACATATATATGCACGCACATATTTATGCGCGCACATATATATGCGCGCACATATATATGCACCCCACCCTGCACATATATATGCACGCACATATATGCGCGCACATATATGCGCGCACAATATATATGCGCGCACATAATATATATGCGCGCACATATATATGCGCGCACATATATATGCGCGCACATATATATATGCGCGCACATATATATGCGCGCACATATATATGCGCGCACATATATATGCGCGCACATAAAATATGCGCGCACATAAATATGCGCACACATATATACGCTCCCCACCCTGCACATATATATGCGCGCAACATATATATATGCGCGCACATATATATGCGCGCAACATATATATGCGCGCACATATATATGCACCCCACCCTGCACATATATATATGCGCGCACATATATATGCGCGCACATTAAATATGCGCGCACATATGTACACACCCCACCCTGCACATATATATGTGCGCACATATACATGCACCCCACCCTGCACATATATATGAGCGCACATATATATGCGCGAACATATATATGCGCGGCACATATATATGCGCGCACATATATATGCGCGCAACATATATACGCACCCCCACCCTGCACATATATATGCGCGCACATATATATGCGCGCACATATATGTGCGTGCACATATATATGCGCGCACATATATATATGCGCGCACATATATATGCACCCCACCCTGCGCATATATATGCGCACACATATATATGCGCACACATATATATGTACACCCCACCCTGCTCATATATATGTGCGCACATACATATGCGTGCACATATATATGGGCGCACATATATATGCGCCCCACCCTGCATATACATATGCGCACACATATATGTGCACACCACATTGCACATATATATGCACGCACATATTTTATGCGCCCACAATATATATGCGCGCACATATATATGCACCCCACCCTGCACATATATATGCGCGCACATATATATGCTCCCCACCCTGCACATATATATGCGCGCACATATATATGCGCGCACAAATATATGCACCCCACCCTGCACATATATATGCCGCGCACATATATATGCGCGCACATATATATGCTCCCCCACACTGCACATACATATGCGCACACATATATGTGCACCCCACATTGCACATATATATGCACGCACATATTTATGCGCACACATATATATGCGCGCACATATAATATGCAACCCCAACCCTACACATATATAATGCGCGCACATATATATGCGCGCACATATATATGCGCACACATATATATGCACGCACATATATACGCACTCCCACCCTGCACATATATATGCGCGCACATATATATGCGCGCAACATATATATGCACTCCCCACCCCTGCACATATATATGCGAACACATAAATATGCGCGCACATAAATATGCGCGCACATATATATGCGTGCACATATATATGCGCGCACATATATATGCGCGCACATATATAGGCACCCCACCCTGCACATATATATGCGCGCACATATATATGCGCGCACATATATATGCGCGCACATATATATACGCGCCCCACCCCTGCACATATATATGCGCGCACATAAATATGCGCGCACAATATATACGCTCCCCACCCTGCACATATATATGCACGCACATATATATGCGCGCTACATATATATATGCGCGCACATATATATATGCGCGCAATATATATGCACCCCACCCTACACATATATATGCGCGCACATATATATGCGCGCAACATATATATGCGCGCACATATATATGCGCGCACATATATATGCGCGCACATATATATGCGCGCACATATATACGCACCCCACCCTGCACATATATATGCGCGCACATATATATGCGCGCACATATATATGCGCGCACATTATATATGCGCGCACATATATATGCGCGCACATATATATATGCGCGCACATATATATGCACCCCACCCTGCACATATATGTGGGCGCACATAAATATGCGCGCACATAAATATGCGCGCACATAAATATGCGCGCACATATATATGCGCGCACATTATATATGCGCGCACATATATATGCGCGCACATATATAGGCACCCCACCCTGCACATATATATGCGCGCACATATATATGCGCGCACATATATATGCGCGCACATATATATACGCGCCCCACCCTGCACATATATATGCGCGCACATATATATGCGCGCACATATATATGCGCGCACATATATATACGTGCCCCACCCTGCACATATATATGCGCGCACATATATATGCGCAGCACATATATATGCGCGCACAATATACATGCGCGCACATATATATGCGCGCGCACATATATATGCACCCACCCTGCACATATATATGCGCACACATATATATGCGCGCACATATATATGCACCCCACCCTGCACATATATATGTGCTCACATAAATATGCGCACACATAAATATGCGCGCACATATATATGCGCGCACATACATATGCACGCACATAAATATGCGTGCACATATTTACACACCCCACCCTGCACATATATATGTGCACACATATACATGAACCCCACCCTGCACATATATATGCAGCGCACATATATATGCGCGCACATATATGTGCGCGCACACATATATATGCGCGCACATATATACGCCACCCCACCCTGCACATATATATGCGCGCACATATATATGCGCGCACATATATGTGCGCGCACATATATATGCGCGCACATATTATATATGCGCGCACATATATATGCACCCCCACCCTGCGCATATATATGCGCACACATATATATGCGCACACATATATATGTACCCCCACCCTGCTCATATATATGTGCGCACATACATATGCGTGCACATATATATGGGCGCACATATATATGCGCCCCAACCCTGCATATACATAAGCGCACACATATATGTGCACACCACATTGCACATATATATGCACGCACATATTTATGCGCCCACATATATATGCGCGCACATATATATGCACCCCACCCTGCACATATATATGCGCGCACATATATATGCTCCCCACCCTGCACATATATATGCGCACATATATATGCGCGCACAAATATATGCACCCCACCCTGCACATATATATGCGCGCACATATATATGCGCGCACATATATATGCTCCCCACACTGCACATACATATGCGCACACATATATGTGCACCCCACATTGCACATATATATGCACGCACATATTTATGCGCACAACATATATATGCGCGCACATATATTATGCACACCCCACCCTACACATATATATGCGCGCACATATATATGCGCGCACATATATATGCGCGCACATATATATGCGCGCACATATATATGCGCGCACATATATACGCACCCCACCCTGCACATATATATGCGCGCACATATATATGCGCGCACATATATATGCACCCCACCCTGCACATATATATGCGCACACATAAAATATGCGCGCACATAAATATGCGCGCTACATATATATGCGTGCACATATATATGCGCGCACAATATTATATGCGCGCACATAATAGGCACCCCACCCTGCACATATATATGCGCGCACATATATATGCGCGCACAATATATATGCGCGCACATATATATACGCGCCCCAACCTGCACATATATATGCGCGCACATATATATGCGCGCACATATATATGCGCGCAACATATATATACGCGCCCCACCCTGCACATATATATGCGCGCACATAAATATGCGCGCACATATATACGCTCCCCACCCTGCACATATATATGCGCGCACATATATATGCGCGCACATAATATATATGCGCGCACATATATATGCGCGCACATATATATGCGCGCACATATATATGCACCCCACCCTACACATATATATGCGCGCACATATATATGCGCGCACATATATATGCGCGCACATATATATGCGCGCAACATATATACGCACCCCACCCTGCACATATATATGCGCGCACATATATATGCGCGCAACATATATATGCGCGCACATATATATGCACCCCCACCCTGCACATATATGTGCGCGCACATAAATATGCGCGCACATAAATATGCGCGCACATATATATGCGCGCACATATATACGCGCACATATATATGCGCGCACATATATAGGCACCCCACCCTGCACATATATATGCGCGCACATACATATGCGCGCACATATATATGCGCGCACATATATATACGCGCCCCACCCTGCACATATATATGCGCGCATCATATATATGCGCGCACATATATATGCGCGCACATATATATGCGCGCACATATATATACGTGCCCCACCCTGCACATATATATGCGCGCACATATATATGCGCGCGCACATATATATGCGCGCACATATACATGCGCGCACATATATATGCGCGCACATATATATGCACCCACCCTGCACAATATATATGCGCACACATATATATGCGCGCACAATATATATGCACCCCACCCTGCACATATATATGTGCTCACATAAATATGCGCACACATAAATATGCGCGCACATATATATGCGCGCACATACATATGCACGCACATAAATATGCGTGCACATATTTACACACCCCATCCTGCACATATATATGTGCACACATATACATGAACCCCACCCTGCACATATATATGCGCGCACATATATATGCGCGCACATATATATGCACGCACATATATATGCGCGCACATATATATGCGCGCACATATATACGCACCCCACCCTGCACATATATATGCGCGCACATATATATGCGCGCACATAAATATGCGCGCAAATATATATACACACCCCACCCTGCACATATATATGCGCGCACATATACATGCACCCCACCCTGCACATAAATATGCGCGCATTTATATGCACGCACATAAATATGCGCCCACATATATACGCATCCCACCCTGCACATATATATGCGCGCACATATGTATGCGCGCACATATGTATGCGCGCACATATGTATGCGCGCACATATGTATGCGCGCACATATATATGCGCGCACATATATATGCGCGCACATATATATGCTCCCCACCCTGCACATATATATGCGCGCACAAATATATGCACCCCACCCTGCACATATATATGCGCGCACATATATATTCGCGCACATATATATGCTCCCCACACTGCACATACATATGCGCACACATATATGTGCACCCCACATTGCACATATATATGCACGCACATATTTATGCGCACACATATATATGCGCGCACATATATATGCACCCCACCCTGCACATATATATGCACGCACAAATATGCGCGCACATATATATGCGCGCACATATATATGCGCGCACATATATATGCGCGCACATATATATGCGCGCACATATATATGCACCCCACCCTGCACATATATATGCGCGCACATAAATATGCGCGCACATAAATTTGCGCGCACATATATATGCACGCACATATTTATGCGCGCACATAAATATGCGCGCACATATATATACGCTCCCCACCCTGCACATATATATGCGCGCACATATATATGCGCGCACATATATATGCACCCCACCCTGCACATATATATGCGCGCACATATATATGCGCGCACATAAAAATGCGCGCACATATGTACACACCCCACCCTGCACATATATATGCGCGCACATATACATGCACCCCACCCTGCACATATATATGAGCGCACATATATATGCGCGCACATATATATGCGCGAACATATATATGCGCGCACATATATATGCGCGCACATATATATGCGCGCACATATATATGCACGCACATATATACGCACCCCACCCTGCACATATATATGCGCGCAACATATATATGCGCGCACATATATATGCACCCCACCCTGCACATATATATGCGCGCACATAAATATGCGCGCACATATATATGCGCGCACATATATATGCGCGCACATATATATGCGCGCACATAAATATGCGCGCACATATATATGCGCGCACATATATATGCGCGCACATATATATGCGCGCACATATATATGCGCGCACATATATATGCGCTCACATATATAGGCACCCCACCCTGCACATATATATGCGCGCACATATATATGCGCGCACATATATATACGCGCCCCACCCTGCACATATATATGCGCGCACATATATATGCGCGCACATATATATGCGCACACATATATATGCGCGCACATATATATGCACCCACCCTGCACATATATATGCACACACATATATATGCGCGCACATATATATGCACCCCACCCTGCACATATATATGCGCTCACATATATATGCGCGCACATATATATGCGCGCACATAAATATGCGCGCACATATATACACACCCCACCCAGCACATATATATGTGCGCACATATACATGCACCCCACCGTGCACATATATATGCGCACACATATATATGCGCGCACATATATATGCGCGCACGTATATATGCGCGCACATATATATGCGCGTAAATATATACGCACCCCACCCTGCACATATATATGCGCGCACATATATATGCGCGCACATAAATATGCGCGCACATATATACACACCCCACCCTGCACATAATATATGCGCGCACATATACATGCACCCCACCCTGCACATATATATGCGCGCACATATATATGCGCGCACATATATATGCGCGCACATATATATGCACGCACATATATATGCGGGCACCCCACCCTGCACATATATATGCGCGCACATATATATGCACGCACATATATATGCACCCCACCCTGCACATATATATGCGCGCACATATATATGCACCCCACCCTGCACATATATATGCGCGCACATATATATGCACACATATATATGCACCCCCACCCTGCTCATATATATGCGCGCACATATATATGCGTGCACATATATACGGGCGCACATATATATGCGCCCCCACCCTGCACATACATATGCGCACACATATATGTGCACCCCACATTGCACATATATATGCACGCACATATTTATGAGCGCACATATATATGCACCCCACCCTGCACATATATATGCGCGCACATATATATGCGCGCACATATATATGCGCGCACATATATATGCGCGCACATATATATGCGCGCACATATATATGCGCGCACATATATATGCGCGCACATATATATGCACCCCCACCCTGCACATATATATGCGCGCATATATATGCGCGCACATAAATATGCGCACACATATATACGCACCCCCACCTGCACATATGTATGCGCACACATATATATGCGCGCACATATATATGCACCCCACCCTGCACATATATATGCGCTCACATATATATGCGCGCACATATATATGCGCGCACATAAATATGCGCGCACATATATACACACCCCACCCAGCACATATATATGTGCGCACATATACATGCACCCCCACCCTGCACATATATATGCACGCACAAATATGCGCGCACATATATATGCCCGCACATATATATGCGCGCACATATATATGCGCGCACATATATATGCGCGCACATATATATGCACCCCACCCTGCACATATATATGCGCGCACATAAATATGCGCGCACATAAATTTGCGCGCACATATATATGCGCGCACATATTTATGCGCGCACATAAATATGCGCGCACATATATATACGCTCCCCACCCTGCACATATATATGCGCGCACATATATATGCGCGCACATATATATGCACCCCACCCTGCACATATATATGCGCGCACATATATATGCGCGCACATAAAAATGCGCGCACATATGTACACACCCCACCCTGCACATATATATGCGCGCACATATACATGCACCCCACCCTGCACATATATATGCACGCACATATATACGCACCCCCACCCTGCACATATATATGCGCGCACATATATATGCGCGCACATATATATGCAAGCCCCACCCTGCACATATATATGCTCGCACATAAATATGCGTGCACATATATATGCGCGCACACATATATATGCGCGCACATATATATGCGCGCACATATATAGGCACACCCCCACCCTGCACATATATATGCGCGCACATATATATGCGCGCACATATATACGCGCCCCCACCCTGCACATATATATGCGCGCACATATATATGCGCGCACATATATATGCGCACACATATATATGCGCGCACATATATATGCACCCCACCCTGCACATATATATGCGCACACATATATATGCGCGCACATATATATGCACCCCACCCCTGCACATATATATGCGCTCACATATATATGCGCGCACATATATATGCGCGCACATAAATATGCGCGCACATATATACACACCCCACCCAGCACATATATATGTGCGCACATATACATGCACCCCACCGTGCACATATATATGCGCGCACATATATATGCGCGCACATATATATGCGCGCACGTATATATGCGCGCACATATATATGCGCGTAAATATATACGCACCCCACCCTGCACATATATATGCGCGCACATATATATGCGCGCACATAAATATGCGCGCACAATATATACACACCCCACCCTGCACATATATATGCGCGCACATATACATGCACCCCACCCTGCACATATATATGCGCGCACATATATATGCGCGCACATATATACGCACCCCCACCCTGCACATATATATGCACGCACATATATATGCGCGCACATATATATGCACCCCACCCTGCACATATATATGCGCGCACATAAAATATGAGCGCACGTAAATATGCGCGCACATATATACGCACCCCACCCTGCACATATATATGCGCGCACATATATATGCACGCACATATATATGCACCCCCACCCTGCACATATATATGCGCGCACATATATATGCACCCCACCCTGCACATATATATGCGCGCACATATATATGCGCACACATATATATGCGCACACATATATATGCACCCCACCCTGCTCATATATATGCGCGCACATATATATGCGTGCACATATATACGGGCGCACATATATATGCGCCCCACCCTGCACATACATATGCGCACACATATATGTGCACCCCACATTGCACATATATATGCACGCACATATTTATGAGCGCACATATATATGCACCCCACCCTGCACATATATATGCGCGCACATATATATGCGCGCACATATATATGCGCGCACATATATATGCGCGCACATATATATGCGCGCACATATATATGCGCGCACATATATATGCGCGCACATATATATGCACCCCCACCCTGCACATATATATGCGCGCATATATATGCGCGCACATATAAATATGCGCACACATATATACGCACCCCACCCCTGCACATATGTATGCGCACACATATATATGCGCGCACATATATATGCACCCCACCCTGCACATATATATGCGCTCACATATATATGCGCGCACATATATATGCGCGCACATAAATATGCGCGCACATATATACACACCCCACCCAGCACATATATATGTGCGCACATATACATGCACCCCACCCTGCACATATATATGCACGCACAAATATGCGCGCACATATATATGCCCGCACATATATATGCGCGCACATATATATGCGCGCACATATATATGCGCGCACATATATATGCACCCCACCCTGCACATATATATGCGCGCACATAAATATGCGCGCACATAAATTTGCGCGCACATATATATGCGCGCACATATTTATGCGCGCACATAAATATGCGCGCACATATATATACGCTCCCCACCCTGCACATATATATGCGCGCACATATATATGCGCGCACATATATATGCACCCCACCCTGCACATATATATGCGCGCACATATATATGCGCGCACATAAAAAATGCGCGCACATATGTACACACCCCCACCCTGCACATATATATGCGCGCACATATACATGCACCCCACCCTGCACATATATATGCACGCACATATATACGCACCCCCACCCTGCACATATATATGCGCGCACATATATATGCGCGCACATATATATGCACCCCACCCTGCACATATATATGCTCGCACATAAATATGCGTGCACATATATATGCGCGCACATATATATGCGCGCACATATATAGGCACCCCCACCCTGCACATATATATGCGCGCACATATATATGCGCGCACATATATACGCGCCCCACCCTGCACATATATATGCGCGCACAATATATATGCGCGCACATATATATGCGCACACATATATATGCGCGCACATATATATGCACCCACCCTGCACATATATATGCGCACACATATATATGCGCGCACATATATATGCACCCCACCCTGCACATATATATGCGCTCACATATATATGCGCGCACATATATATGCGCGCACATAAATATGCGCGCACATATAACACACCCCACCCAGCACATATATATGTGCGCACATATACATGCACCCCACCGTGCACATATATATGCGCGCACATATATATGCGCGCACATATATATGCGCGCACGTATATATGCGCGCACATATATATGCGCGTAAATATATACGCACCCCACCCTGCACATATATATGCGCGCACATATATATATGCGCGCACATAAATATGCGCGCACATATATACACACACCCACCCTGCACATATATATGCGCGCACATATACATGCACCCCACCCTGCACATATATATGCGCGCACATATATATGCGCGCACATATATACGCACCCCACCCTGCACATATATATGCACGCACATATATATGCGCGCACATTATATATGCACCCCCACCCTGCACATATATATGCGCGCACATAAATATGAGCGCACATAAATATGCGCGCACATATATACGCACCCCACCCTGCACATATATATGCGAGCACATAAATATGCGCGCACATAAATTTTGCGCGCACATATTTATGCGCGCACATAAATATGCGCGCACATATATACGCACCCCACCCTGCACATATATATGCGCGCACATATATATGCGCGCACATATATATATGCGCGCACATATATATGCGCGCACATATATATGCGCGCACATATATATGCACCCCACCCTGCACATATATATGCGCGCACATATATATGCGTGCACATAAATATGCGCGCACATATGTACACACCCCCACCCTGCACATATATATGCGCGCACATATATACGCACCCCACCCTGCACATATATATGCACGCACATATATATGCGCGCACATATATATGCACCCCACCCTGCACATATATATGCGCGCACATAAATATGCGCGCACATAAATATGCGCGCACATATATATGCGCGCACATATATATGCGTGCACATATATGTGCGCGCAGATATATATGCGCGCACATATATAGGCACCCCACCCTGCACATATATATGCGCGCACATATATATGCACCCCACCCTGCACATATATATGCGCTCACATATATATGCGCGCACATATATATGCGCGCACATAAATATGCGCGCACATATATACACACCCCACCCCAGCACATATATATGTGCGCACATATACTTGCACCCCACCCTGCACATATATATGCGCGCACATATATATGCGCGCACATATATATGCGCGCACATATATATGCGCGCACGTATATATGCGCTCACATATATATGCGCGCACATATATACGCACCCCACCCTTGCACATATATATGCGCGCACATATATATGCGCGCACATAAATATGCGCGCACATATATACACACCCCACCCTGCACATATATATGCGCGCACATATACATACACCCCACCCTGCACATATATATGCGCGCACATATATATGCGCGCACATATATATGCGCGCACATATATATGCGCGCACATATATATGCGCGCACATATATATGCGCGCACCCCACCCTGCACATATATATGCGCGCACATATATATGCACGCACATATATATGCACCCCACCCTGCACATATATATGCGCGCACATATATATGCACCCCACCCCTGCACATATATATGCGCGCACATATATATGCGCACACATATATGCACCCCACCCTGCTCATATATATGCGCGCACATATATATGCGTGCACATATATATGGGCACACATATATATGCGCCCCACCCTGCACATACATATGCGCACACATATATGTGCACCCCACATTGCACATATATATGCACGCACATATTTATGAGCGCACATATATATGCACCCCCACCCTGCACATATATATGCGCGCACATATATATGCGCGCACATATATATGCGCGCACATATATATGCGCGTACATATATATGCGCGCACATATATATGCGCGCACATATATATGCACGCCACCCTGCACATATATATGCGCGCATATATATGCGCGCACATAAATATGCGCGCACATATATACGCACCCCACCCTGCACATATATATGCGCGCACATATATATGCGCGCACATATATATGCGCGCACATATATATGCTCCCCACCCTGCACATATATATGCGCGCACAAAATATATGCGCGCACAAATATACGCACCCCCACCCTGCACATATATATGCGCGCACATATATATGCGCCCCACCCTGCACATACATATGCGCACACATATATGTGCACCCCACATTGCACATTTATATGCACGCATACATTTATGCGCGCACATATATATGCGCGCACATATATATGCACCCCACCCTGCACATATATATGCGCGCACATATATATGCGCGCACATATATATGCGCGCACATATATATGCGCGCACATATATATGCGCGCACATATATATGCGCGCACATATATATGCGCGCACATATATATGCGCGCACATATATATGCACCCCCACCCTGCACATATATATGCGCGCACATAAATATGCACGCACATAAATTTGCGCGCACATATTTATGCGCGCACATAAATATGCGCGCACATATATACGCACCCCACCCTGCACATATATATGCGCGCACATATATATGCGCGCACATATGTATATGCGCGCACATATATATGCGCGCACATATATATGCGCGCACATATATACGCACCCCACCCTGCACATATATATGCGCGCACATATATATGCGCGCACATATGTATATGCGCGCACATATATATGCGCGCACATATATATGCGCGCACATATATATGCACCCCACCCTGCACATATATATGCGCGCACATATATATGCGCGCACATATATATATGCGCGCACATATATATGCACGCACATATATACGCACCCCACCCTGCACATATATATGCGCGCACATATATATGCGCGCACATATATATATGCGCGCACATATATATGCGCGCACATATATATGCGCGCACATATATATGCACCCCACCCTGCACATATATATGCGCGCACATATATATGCGTGCACATAAATATGCGCGCACATATGTACACACCCCACCCTGCACATATATATGCACGCACATATATACGCACCCCACCCTGCACATATATATGCGCGCACATATATATGCGTGCACATATATGTGCGCGCAGATATATATGCGCGCACATATATAGGCACCCCACCCTGCACATATATATGCGCACACATATATATGCGCGCACATATATATGTGCGCACATATATATGCGCGAACATATATATACGCGCCCCACCCTGCACATATATATGCTCGCACATATATATGCTCCCCACCCTGCACATATATATGCGCGCACATAAATATGCGCGCACAAATATACGCTCCCCACCCTGCACATATATATGCGCGCACATATATATGCGCCCCACCCTGCACATACATATGCGCACACATATATGTGCACCCCACATTGCACATATATATGCACGCACACATTTATGCGCGCACATATATATGCGTGCACATATATATGCACCCCACCCTGCACATATATATGCACGCACATATATATGCGCGCACATATATATGCGCGCACATATATATGCGCGCACATATATAGGCACCCCACCCTTCACATATATATGCGCGCACATATATATGCGCGCACATATATATGCGCGCACAAATATATGCGCGCACATATATACGCACCCCACCCTGCACATATATATGCGCGCACATATATATGCACTCACATATATATGCAACCACCCTGCACATATATATGCACGCACATAAATATGCGCGCATATAAATATGCGCGCACATAAATATTCGCGCACATATATATGCGTGCACATATACATGCACCCCACCCTGCACATATATATGTGCGCACATATACATGCACCCCACCCTGCACATATATATGCGCGCACATATATATGCGAGCACATATATATGCGCGCACATATATATGCGCGCACGTATATATGCGTGCACATATATATGCGCGCACATATATACGCACCCCACCCTGCACATATATATGCGCGCACATATATATGCGTGCACATAAATATGCGCGCACATATATACACACCCCACCCTGCACATATATATGCGCGCACATATACATGCACCCCACCCTGCACATATATATGCGCGCACATATATATGCGCGCACATATATATGCGCGCACATATATATGAGCGCACATATATATGCGCGCACCCCACCCTGCACATATATATGCGCGCACATATATATGCACGCACATATATATGCACCCCACCCTGCACATATATATGCGCGCACATATATATGCACCCCACCCTGCACATATATATGCGCGCACATATATATGCGCACACATATATATGCACCCCACCCTGCTCATAGATATGCGCGCACATATATATGCGTGCACATATATATGGGCGCACATATATATGCGCCCCACCCTGCACATACATATGCGCACACATATATGTGCACCCCACATTGCACATATATATGCACGCACATATTTATGAGCGCACATATATATGCACCCCACCCTGCACATATATATGCGCGCACATATATATGCGCGCACATATATATGCGCGCACATATATATGCGCGCACATATATATGCGCGCACATATATATGGGCGCACATATATATGCGCGCACATATATATGCGCGCACATATATATGCGCGCACATATATATGCACTCCACCCTGCACATATATATGCGCGCATATATATGCGCGCACATAAATATGCGCGCACATATATACGCACCCCACTCTGCACATATATATGCGCACACATATATATGCGCGCACATATATATGCGCGCACATATATATGCGCACACATATATATGCTCCCCACCCTGCACATATATATGCGCGCACAAATATACGCACCCCACCCTGCACATATATATGCGCGCACATATATATGCGCCCCACCCTGCACATACATATGCGCACACATATATGTGCACCCCACATTGCACATATATATGCACGCACACATTTATGTGCGCACATATATATGCGCGCACATATATATGCACCCCACCCTGCACATATATATGCGCGCACATATATATGCGCGCACATATATATGCGCGCACATATATATGCACCCCACCCTGCACATATATATGCGCGCACATAAATATGCGCGCACATAAATTTGCACGCACATGTATATGCGTGCACATATATATGCGCGCACATATATATGCGCGCAAATATATACGCACCCCACCCTGCACATATATATGCGCGCACATATATATATGCGCGCACATATATATGCGCGCACATATATATGCACCCCACCCTGCACATATATATGAGCGCACATATATATGCGCGCACATATATATGCGCGCACATATATACGCACCCCACCCTGCACATATATATGCGCGCACATATACATGCACCCCACCCTGCACATATATATGAGCGCACATATATATGCGCGCACATATATATGCGCGCACATATATACGCACCCCACCCTGCACATATATATGCGCGCACATATATATGCGCGCACATATATATGCGCGCACATATATATGCGCGCACATATATATACGCGCCCCACCCTGCACATGTATATGCGCGCACATATACATGCGCGCACATATATATGCGCGCACATATATATGCGCGCACATTTATATGCGCTCACATATATATGCGCGCACATATATATGCTCCCCACCTTGCACATATATATGCGCGCACATAAATATGCGCGCACAAATATACGCTCCCCACCCTGCACATATATATGCGCGCACATATATATGCGCCCCACCCTGCACATACATATGCGCACACATATATGTGCACCCCACATTGCACATATATATGCACGCACACATTTATGCGCGCACATATATATGCGCGCACATATATACGCACCCCACCCTGCACATATATATGCGCGCACATATATATGCGCGCACATAAATATGCGCGCACATATGTACACACCCCACCCTGCACATATATATGCACGCACATATACATGCACACCACCCTGCACATATATATGAGCGCAAATATATATGCGCGCACATATATATGCGCGCACATATATATGCGCGCACATATATATGCGTGCACATATATACGCACCCCACCCTGCACATATATATGCGCGCACATATATATGTGCGCACATATATATGCACCCCACCCTGCACATATATATGCGTGCACATAAATATGTGCGCACATAAATATGCGCACACATATATATGAGTGCACATATATATGCGTGCACATATATATGCGCGCACATATATAGGCACCCCACCCTTCACATATATATGCGCGCACATATATATGCGCGCACATATATATGCACGCTCATATATACGCACCCCACCCTGCACATATATATGGGCGCACATATATATGCGCGCACATATATATGCACCCCACCCTGCATATATATATGCGCGCACATAAATATGCGCGCACATAAATATGCGCGCACATATATATGCGCGCACATATATATGCGCGCACATGTATATGCGCGCACATATATAGGCACCCCACCCTGCACATATATATGCGCGCACATATACATGCGCGCACATATACATGCGCGCACATATACATGCGCGCACATATACATGCGCGCACATATACATGCGCGCACATATATATGCGTACACATATATATGCACCCCACCCTGCACATATATATGCGCGCACATATATATGCGCGCACATAAATATGCGCGCACATATGTACACACCCCACCCTGCACATATATATGCGCGCACATATACATGTACACCACCCTGCACATATATATGAGCGCACATATATATGCGCGCACATATATATGCACCCCACCCTGCACATATATATTGCGCGCACATAAATATGCGCGCACATAAATATGCGCGCACATATATAAGCGCGCACATATATATGCGCGCACATATATAGGCACCCCACCCTGCACATATATATGCACGCACATATATATGCGCACATATATATGCGCGCACATATATATGCGCGCACATATATATATGCGCCCCACCCTGCACATATATATGCGCGCATATATATGCGCGCACATATATATGCAACCACATATATATGCGCGCACATATATATACACGCACATATATATGCAACCACCCTGCACATATATATGCGCGCACATATATATGCGCGCACATATATATGCGCGCACATATATATGCGCGCACATATTTATGCGCGCACATAAATATGCGCGCACATATATATACGCTCCCCACCCTGCACATATATATGCGCGCACATATATATGCGCGCACATATATATGCGCGCACATATATATATGCGCGCACATATATATGCGCGCACATATATATGCGCGCATATATATATGCGCGCACATATATATGCGCGCACATATATATGCACCCCACCCTGCACATATATATGCGCGCACATATATATGCGCGCACATAAATATGCGCGCACATATGTACACACCCCACCCTGCACATATATATGCGCGCACATATACATGCACCCCACCCTGCACATATATATGAGCGCACATATATATGCGCGCACATATATATGCGCGAACATATATATGCGCGCACATATATATGCGCGCACATATATATGCGCGCACATATATATGCGCGCACATATATATGCACGCACATATATACGCACCCCACCCTGCACATATATATGCGCGCACATATATATGCGCGCACATATATATGCACCCCACCCTGCACATATATATGCGCGCACATAAATATGTGCGCACATATATATGCGCGCACATATATATGCAACGCACATATATATGCGCGCACATATATATGCGCGCACTTATATAGGCACCCCACCCTGCACATATATATGCGCGCACATATATATGCGCGCACATATATATACGCGCCCCACCCTGCACATATATATGCGCGCACATATATATGCGCGCACATATATATGCGCGCACATATATATGCGCGCACATATATATGCACCCACCCTGCACATATATATGCGCACACATATATATGCGCGCACATATATATGCACCCCACCCTGCACATATATATGCGCGCACACATATATGCTCGCACATATACATGCACCCCACCCTGCACATATATATGCGCGCACATATATATGCGCGCACATATATATGCGCGCACATATGTATGCGCGCACATATGTATGCTCGCACATATGTATGCGCGAACATATGTATGCGCGAACATATGTATGCGCAAACATATGTATGCGCAAACATATATACGCACTCCACCCTGCACATATATATGCGCGAACATATATATGCGCACACATATATATGCACCCCACCCTGCACATATATATGCGCGCACACATATACGCACCCCACCCTGCACATATATATGCGCGCACATATATATGCTCGCACATATACATACACCCCACCCTGCACATATATATGCGCGCACATATATATGCGCGCACATATACATGCACCCCACCCTGCACATATATATGCGCGCACATATATATGCGAAAACATATATACGCACCTAACCCTGCACATATATATGCGCGAACATATATATGCGCGCACATATATACGCACCCCACCCTGCAAATATATATGCGCGCACATATATATGCTCGCACATATACATGCACCCGACCCTGCACATATATATGCGCGTACATATATATGCTCGCACATATACATGCACCCCACCCTGCACATATATATGCGCGCACATATATATGCGCGCACATATGTATGCGCGCACATATGTATGCGCGCACATATGTATGCGCGCACATATGTATGCGCGCACATATGTATGCGCAAACATATATACGCACCCCACCCTGCACATATATATGCGCGAACATACATATGCGCACACATATATATGCACCCCACCCTGCACATATATATGCTCACACATATACATACACCCCACCCTGCACATATATATGCGCGCACATATATATGCGCGCACATATATATGCACCCACCCTGCACATATATATGCGCGCACATATATATGCGCGCACATAAATATGTGCGCACATATATACGCACCCCACCCTGCACATATATATGTGCGCACATATATATGCGCGAACATATATATGCGCGAACATATGTATGCGCGAACATATATATGCGCAAACATATATACGCACCTAACCCTGCACATATATATGCGCGAACATATATATGCGCGCACATATATACGCACACCACCCTGCAAATATATATGCGCGCACATATATATGCTCGCACATATACATGCACCCGACCCTGCACATATATATGCGCGCACATATATATGCGCACATAAATATGCGCGCACATAAATATGCGCGCACATATATATGCGCGCACATATATATGCGCGCACATATATATGCACGAACATATGTATGCGCGAACATATGTATGCGCAAACATATATACGCACCCCACCCTGCACATATATATGCGCGAACATATATATGCGCACACATATATATGCACCCCACCCTGCACATATATATGCGCGCACATATATACGCACCCCACCCTGCACATATATATGCGCGCACATATATATGCTCGCACATATACATACACCCCACCCTGCACATATGTATGCGCGCACATATATATGCGCGCACATATATATGCGCGCACATATATATGCACCCCACCCTGCACATATATATGCGCGCACATATATATGCGCGCACATATATATGCGCGCACATATATATGCGCGCACATATATATGCGCGCACATATATATGCGCGCACATATATATGCGCGCACATATATATGCGCGCACATATATATGCACCCCACCCTGCACATATATATGCGCGCACATAAATATGCGCGCACATATATATGCGCGCACATATATATGCGCGAACATATATATGCGCGAACATATGTATGCGCGAACATATATATGCGCAAACATATATACGCACCTAACCCTGCACATATATATGCGCGAACATATATATGCGCACACATATATATGCACCCCACCCTGCACATATATATGCGCGCACATATATATGCGCGCACATATATATGCGCGCACATATATATGCGCGCACATAAGTATGCGCGCACATATGTATGCGCGCACATATGTATGCGCGCACATATGTATGCGCGCACATATGTATGCGCGAACATATGTATGCGCGAACATATGTATGCGCGAACATATGTATGCGCGAACATATGTATGCGCAAACATATATACGCACCCCACCCTGCACATATATATGCGCGAACATATATATGCGCACACATATATATGCACCGCACCCTGCACATATATATGCGCGCACATATATACGCACCCCACCCTGCACATATATATGCGCGCACATATATATGCTCGCACATATACATACACCCCACCCTGCACATATATATGCGCGCACATATATATGCGCGCACATATATATGCGCGCACATATATATGCGCGCACATATATATGCGCGCACATATATATGCGCGCACATATATATGCGCGCACATATATATGCGCGCACATATATTATGCGCGCACATATATATGCGCGCACATATATACGCACCCCACCCTGCACATATATATGCGCGCACATATATATGCGCGCACATATATATGCGCGCACATATATATGCGCGAACATATGTATGCGCGAACATATATATGCGCAAACATATATACGCACCTAACCCTGCACATATATATGCGCGAACATATATATGCGCGCACATATATACGCACCCCACCCTGCAAATATATATGCGCGCACATATATATGCTCGCACATATACATGCACCCGACCCTGCACATATATATGCGCGCACATATATATGCGCGCACATAAATATGCGCGCACATAAATATGCACGCACATATATATGCGCGCACATATGTATGCGCGCACATATGTATGCGCGAACATATGATGTATGCGCGAACATATGTATGCGCAAACATATATACGCACCCCACCCTGCACATATATATGCGCGAACATATATATGCGCACACATATATATGCACCCCACCCTGCACATATATATGCGCGCACATATATACGCACCCCACCCTGCACATATATATGCGCGCACATATATATGCTCGCACATATACATGCACCCCACCCTGCACATATATATGCGCGCACATATATATGCGCGCACATATATATGCGCGCACATATGTATGCGCGCACATATGTATGCGCGCACATATGTATGCGCGCACATATGTATGCGCGCACATATGTATGCGCAAACATATGTATGCGCGAACATATGTATGCGCGAACATATGTATGCGCAAACATATATACGCACCCCACCCTGCACATATATATGCGCGAACATATATATGCGCACACATATATATGCACCCCACCCTGCACATATATATGCGCGCACATATATACGCACCCCACCCTGCACATATATATGCGCGCACATATATATGCTCGCACATATACATACACCCCACCCTGCACATATATATGCGCGCACATATATATGCGCGCACATATATATGCACCCCACCCTGCACATATATTTGCGCGCACATATATATGCGCGCACATAAATATGTGCGCACATATATACGCACCTAACCCTGCACATATATATGCGCGAACATATATATGCGCGCACATATATACGCACCCCACCCCTGCAAATATATATGCGCGCACATATATATGCTCGCACATATACATGCACCCGACCCTGCACATATATATGCGAGCACATATATATGCTCGCACATATACATGCACCCCACCCTGCACATATATATGCGCGCACATATATATGCGCGCACATATATATGCGCGCACATAAATATGCGAGCACATATATATGCGCGCACATATGTATGCGCGCACATATGTATGCGCGAACATATGTATGCGCGAACATATGTATGCGCAAACATATATACGCACCCCACCCTGCACATATATATGCGCGAACATATATATGCGCACACATATATATGCACCCCACCCTGCACATATATATGCACGCACATATATACGCACCCCACCCTGCACATATATATGCGCGCACATATATATGCTCGCACATATACATACACCCCACCCTGCACATATATATGCGCGCACATATATATGCGCGCACATATATATGCACCCCACCCTGCACATATATATGCGCGCACATATATATGCGCGCACATAAATATGTGCGCACATATATACGCACCCCACCCTGCACATATATATGCGCGCACATATATATGCGCGCACATATATATGCGCGAACATATATATGCGCGAACATATGTATGCGGAACATATATATGCGCAAACATATATACGCACCTAACCCTGCACATATATATGCGCGAACATATATATGCGCGCACATATATACGCACCCCACCCTGCAAATATATATGCGCGCACATATATATGCTCGCACATATACATGCACCCGACCCTGCACATATATATGCGCGCACATATATATGCGCGCACATAAATATGCGCGCACATAAATATGCGCGCACATAAATATGCGCGCACATATATATGCGCGCACATATATATGCGCGCACATATATATGCGCGCACATATATATGCGCGAACATATGTATGCGCGAACATATGTATGCGCAAACATATATACGCACCCCACCCTGCACATATATATGCGCGAACATATATATGCGCACACATATATATGCACCCCCACCCTGCACATATATATGCGCGCACATATATACGCACCCCACCCTGCACATATATATGCGCGCACATATATATGCTCGCACATATACATACACCCCACCCTGCACATATATATGCGCGCACATATATATGCGCGCACATATATATACGCGCACATATATATGCGCGCACATATATATGCACCCCACCCTGCACATATATATGCGCGCACATAAATATGTGCGCACATATATACGCACCCCACCCTGCACATATAAATATGCGCGCACATATATATGCGCGAACATATATATGCGCGAACATATGTATGCGCGAACATATATATGCGCAAACATATATACGCACCTAACCCTGCACATATATATGCGCGAACATATATATGCGCGCACATATATACGCACCCCACCCTGCAAATATATATGCGCGCACATATATATGCTCGCACATATACATGCACCCGACCCTGCACATATATATGCGCGCACATATATATGCGCGCACATAAATATGCGCGCACATAAATATGCGCGCACATATATATGCGCGAACATATATATGCGCGAACATATGTATGCGCGAACATATATATGCGCAAACATATATACGCACCTAACCCTGCACATATATATGCGCGAACATATATATGCGCGCACATATATACGCACCCCCACCCTGCACATATATATGCGCGCACACATATATGCTCGCACATATACATGCACCCCACCCTGCACATATATATGCGCGCACATATATATGCGCGCACATATATATGCGCGCACATATGTATGCGCGCACATAAGTATGCGCGCACATATGTATGCGCGCACATATGTATGCGCGCACATATGTATGCGCGAACATATGTATGCGCGCACATATGTATGCGCGAACATATGTATGCGCGAACATATGTATGCGCAAACATATATACGCACCCCACCCTGCACATATATATGCGCGAACATATATATGCGCACACATATATATGCACCCCACCCTGCACATATATATGCGCGCACATATATACGCACCCCACCCTGCACATATATATGTGCGCACATATATATGCTCGCACATATACATGCACCCCACCCTGCACATATATATGCGCGCACATATATATGCGTGCACATATATATGCGCGCACATAAATATGCGCGCACATATGTATGCGCGCACATATGTATGCGCGCACATATGTATGCGCGCACATATGTATGCGCGAACATATGTATGCGCGAACATATGTATGCGCAAACATATATACGCACCCCACCCTGCACATATATATGCGCGAACATATATATGCGCACACATATATATGCACCCCCACCCTGCACATATATATTTGCGCACATATATACGCACCCCCACCCTGCACATATATATGCGCGCACATATATATGCTCGCACATATACATACACCCCACCCTGCACATATATATGCGCGCACATATATATGCGCGCACATATATATGCACCCCACCTTGCACATATATATGCGCGCACATATATATGCGCGCACATAAATATATGCGCACATATATACGCACCCCACCCTGCACATATATATGCGCGCACATATATATGCGCGCACATATATATGCGCGCACATATATATGCGCGCACATATATATGCGCGAACATATATATGCGCGAACATATGTATGCGCAAACATATATATGCGCAAACATATATACGCACCTAACCCTGCACATATATATGCGCGAACATATATATGCGCGCACATATATACGCACACCACCCTGCAAATATATATGCGCGCACATATATATGCTCGCACATATACATACACCCCACCCTGCACATATATATGCGCGCACATATATATGCGCGCACATATATATGCGCGCACATATATATGCGCGCACATATATATGCGCGCACATATATATGCACCCCATCCTGCACATATATATGCGCACATATATATGCGCGCACATATATATGCGCACACATATATATGCACCCCACCCTGCACATATATATGCGCGCACATATATATGCGCGCACATAAATATGTGCGCACATATATACGCACCCCACCCTGCACATATATATGCGCGCACATAAATATGCGCGCACATGTATATGCGCGCACATATATATGCGCGAACATATACATTCGCGAACATATGTATGCGCAAACATATATAGGCGCAAACATATATACGCACCTAACCCTGCACATATATATGCGCGAACTTATATATGCGCACACATATATATGCACCCCACCCTGCAAATATATATGCGCGCACATATATACGCACCCCACCCTGCAAATATATATGCGCGCACATATATATGCTCGTACATATACATGTACCCACACCGCACATATATATGCGTGTACATATATATGCGCGCACATATATATGCGCGCACATATATATGCGCGCACATATATATGCACCCCACCCGTCACATATATATGCGCGCACATATATATGCGCGCACATATATATGCGCGCACAAAAATATGCGCGCACATAAATATGCTCGCACATAAATATGCGCGCACATAAATATGCGCGCACATATATATGCGCGCACATATATATGCGCGCACATATATATGCGCGAACATATGTATGCGCGAACATATATATGCGCAAACATATATACCCACCCCACCCTGCACATATATATGCGCGAACATATATATGCGCACACATATATATGCACCCCACCCTGCACATATATATGCTCGCACATATACATGCACCCCACCCTGCACATATATATGCGCGCACATATATATGCGCGCACATATATATGCGCGCACATATATATGCGCGCACATAAATATGCGCGCACATATATATGCGCGCACATATGTATGCGCGCACATATGTATGCGCGAACATATGTATGCGCAAACATATATATGCACCCCACCCTGCACATATATATGCGCGAACATATATATGCGCACACATATATATGCACCCCTCCCTGCACATATATATGCGCGCACATATATACGCACCCCACCCTGCACATATATATGCGCGCACATATACATGCACCCCACCCTGCACATATATATGCGCGCACATATATATGCGCGCACATATATATGCGCGCACGTATATATGCGCGCACGTATATATGCGCGCACGTATATATGCACCCCACCCTGCACATATATATGCGCGCACATATATATGCGCGCACATAAATATGTGCGCACATATATACGCACCCCACCCTGCACATATATATGCGCGCACATATATATGCGCGCACATATATATGCGCGCACATATATATGCGCGAACATATGTATGCGCGAACATATGTATGCGCGAACATATGTATGCACGAACATATATATGCGCAAACATATATACGCACCCCACCCTGCACATATATATGCGCACACATATATATGCACCCCACCCTGCACATATATATGCGCGCACATATATACGCAGCCCACCCTGCACATATATATGCGCGCACATATATATGCGCGCACATAAATATGTGCGCACATATATACGCACCCCACCCTGCACATATATATGCTCGCACATATACATACACACCACCCTGCACATATATATGCGCGCACATACATATGCGCGCACATACATATGCGCGTACATAAATATGTGCGCACATATATACGCACCCCACCCTGCACATATATATGCGCGCACATATATATGCGCGCACATATATATGCGCGCACATATATATGCGCGAACATATATATGCGCAAACATATATATGCGCAAACATATATATGCGCAAACATATATACGCACCTAACCCTGCACATATATATGTGCGAACATATATATGCGCACACATATATATGCACCCCACCCTGCACATATATATGCGTGCACATATATACGCACCCCCACCCTGCAAATATATATGCGCGCACATATATATGCTCGCACATATACATGCACCCCACCCTGCACATATATATGCGCGCACATATATATGCGCGCACATATATATGCGCGCACATATATATGCACGCACATATATATGCGCGCACATATATTTGCTCGCACATATACATGCACCCCACCCTGCACATATATATGCGCGCACATACATATGCGCGCACATATATATGAGCGCACATATATATGCGCGCACATAAATATGCGCGCACATAAATATGCGCGCACATATGTATGCGCGCACATATGTATGCGCGCACATATGTATGCGCGAACATATGTATGCGCAAACATATGTATGCGCAAACATATATATGCACCCCACCCCTGCACATATATATGCGCGAACATATATATGCGCACACATATATATGCACCCCACCCTGCACATATATATGCGCGCACATATATACGCACCCCACCCTGCACATATATATGCGCGCACATATATATATGTGCTCGCACATATACATACACCCCACCCTGCACATATATATGCGCGCACATATATATGCGCGCACATATATATGCGCGCACATATATATGCGCGCACATATATACGCACCCCACCCTGCACATATATATGCGCGCACATATATATGCGCGCACATATATATGCACCCCAACCTGCACATATATATGCGCGCACATATATACGCAACCCACCCTGCACATATATATGCGCGCACATATATATGCGCACACATATATATGCACCCCACCCTGCACATATATATGCGCACATATATACGCACCCCACCCTGCACATATATATGCGCGCACATATATATGCGCGCACATATATATGCGCGCACATATATATGCGCGCACATATATATGCGCGCATATATATATGCGCGCACATATATATGCGCGCACATATATACGCACCCCACCCTGCACATATATATGCGCGCACATATATATGCGCGCACATATATATGCGCGCACATATATATGCGCGAACATATGTATGCGCGAACATATGTATGCGCAAACATATATACGCACCCCACCCTGCACATATATATGCGCGAACATATATATGCGCACACATATATATGCACCCCCACCCTGCACATATATATGCGCGCACATATATACGCACCCCACCCTGCACATATATATGCGCGCACATATATATGCTCGCACATATACATACACCCCACCCTGCACATATATATGCGCGCACATATATATGCGCGCACATATATATGCACCCCACCTTGCACATATATATGCGCGCACATATATATGCGCGCACATAAATATGTGCGCACATATATACGCACCCCACCCTGCACATATATATGCGCGCACATATATATGCGCGCACATATATATGCGCGCACATATATATGCGCGCACATATATATGCGCGAACATATATATGCGCGAACATATGTATGCGCAAACATATATATGCGCAAACATATATATGCGCAAACATATATACGCACCTAACCCTGCACATATATATGCGCGAACATATATATGCGCGCACATATATACGCACACCACCCTGCAAATATATATGCGCGCACATATATATGCTCGCACATATACATGCACCCGACCCTGCACATATATATGCGCGCACATATATATGCGCGCACATATATATGCGCGCACATATATATGCACGAACATATGTATGCGCGAACATATGTATGCGCAAACATATATACGCACCCCACCCTGCACATATATATGCGCGAACATATATATGCGCACACATATATATGCACCCCACCCTGCACATATATATGCGCGCACATATATACGCACCCCACCCTGCACATATATATGCGCGCACATATATATGCTCGCACATATACACACACCCCACCCTGCACATATATATGCGCGCACATATATATGCGCGCACATATATATGCGCGCACATATATATGCGCGCACATATATATGCGCGCACATATATATGCGCGCACATATATATGCACCCCACCCTGCACATATATATGCGCACATATATATGCGCGCACATATATATGCGCACACATATATATGCACCCCACCCTGCACATATATATGCGCGCACATATATATGCGCGCACATAAATATGTGCGCACATATATACGCACCCCACCCTGCACATATATATGCGCGCACATAAATATGCGCGCACATGTATATGCGCGCACATATATATGCGCGAACATATACATTCGCGAACATATGTATGCGCGAACATATATATGCGCAAACATATATACGCACCTAACCCTGCACATATATATGCGCGAACTTATATATGCGCACACATATATATGCACCCCACCCTGCAAATATATATGCGCGCACATATATACGCACCCCACCCTGCAAATATATATGCGCGCACATATATATGCTCGTACATATACATGTACCCACACCGCACATATATATGCGCGTACATATATATGCGCGCACATATATATGCGCGCACATATATATGCGCGCACATATATATGCACCCCACCCGCCACATATATATGCGCGCACATATATATGCGCGCACATATATATGCGCGCACAAAAATATGCGCGCACATAAATATGCTCGCACATAAATATGCGCGCACATAAATATGCGCGCACATATATATGCGCGCACATATATATGCGCGCACATATATATGCGCGAACATATGTATGCGCGAACATATATATGCGCAAACATATATACCCACCCCACCCTGCACATATATATGCGCGAACATATATATGCGCACACATATATATGCACCCCACCCTGCACATATATATGCTCGCACATATACATGCACCCCACCCTGCACATATATATGCGCGCACATATATATGCGCGCACATATATATGCGCGCACATATATATGCGCGCACATATATATGCGCGCACATAAATATGCGCGCACATTATATGCGCGCACATATATATGCGCGCACATATGTATGCGCGAACATATGTATGCGCGAACATATGTATGCGCAAACATATATATGCACCCCTCCCTGCACATATATATGCGCGCACATATATACGCACCCCACCCTGCACATATATATGCGCGCACATATACATGCACCCCACCCTGCACATATATATGCGCGAACATATATATGCGCACACATATATATGCACCCCTCCCTGCACATATATATGCGCGCACATATATACGCACCCCACCCTGCACATATATATGCGCGCACATATACATGCACCCCACCCTGCACATATATATGCGCGCACATATATATGCGCGCACATATATATGCGCGCACATATATATGCGCGCACATATATATGCGCGCACATATATATGCGCGCACATATATATGCGCGCACGTATATATGCACCCCACCCTGCAAATATATATGCGCGCACATACATATGCGCGCACATATATATGAGCGCACATATATATGCGCGCACATAAATATGCGCGCACATAAATATGCGCGCACATATGTATGCGCGCACATATGTATGCGCGCACATATGTATGCGCGAACATATGTATGCGCAAACATATGTATGCGCAAACATATATATGCACCCCCACCCTGCACATATATATGCGCGAACATATATATGCGCACACATATATATGCACCCCACCCTGCACATATATATGCGCGCACATATATACGCACCCCCACCCTGCACATACATATGCACGCACATATATATATGCTCGCACATATACATACACCCCACCCTGCACATATATATGCGCGCACATATATATGCGCGCACATATATATGCGCGCACATATATATGCGCGCACATATATATGCGCGCACATATATATGCGCGCACATATATATGCGCGCACATATATATGCGCGCACATATATATGCGCGCACATATATACGCACCCCACCCTGCACATATAATGCGCGCACATATATATGCGCGCACATATATATGCGCGCACATATATATGCACCCCACCCTGCACATATATATGCGCGCACATATATACGCAACCCACCCTGCACATATATATGCGCGCACATATATATGCACCCCACCCTGCACATATATATGCGCGAACATGTATACGCACCCCACCCTGCACATATATATGCGCGAACATATATATGCGCGCACATATATATGCGCGCACATATATATGCGCGCACATATATAGGCACCCCACCCTGCACATATATATGCGCGCACATATATATGCGCGCACATATATATGCACCCCCACCCTGCACATATATATGCGCGCACATATATACGCAACCCACCCTGCACATATATATGCGCGCACATATATATGCGCACACATATATATGCACCCCACCCTGCACATATATATGCGCACATATATACGCACCCCACCCTGCACATATATATGCGCGCACATATATATGCGCGCACATATATATGCGCGCACATATATATGCGCGCACATATATATGCGCGCACATATATATGCGCGCACATATATATGCGCGCACATATATATGCGCGCACATATATATGCGCGCACATATATATGCGCGCACATATATACGCACCCCACCCTGCACATATATATGCGCGCACATATATATGCGCGCACATAATATATGCGCGCACATATATATGCGCGAACATATGTATGCGCGAACATATGTATGCGCAAACATATATACGCACCCCACCCTGCACATATATATGCGCGAACATATATATGCGCACACATATATATGCACCCCACCCTGCACATATATATGCGCGCACATATATACGCACCCCACCCTGCACATATATATTCGCGCACATATATATGCTCGCACATATACATACACCCCACCCTGCACATATATGTGCGCGCACATATATATGCGCCGCACATATATATGCGCGCACATATATATGCACGCACATATATATGCACCCCACCCCGAACATACATATGCGCAAAACATATATACGCACCTAACCCTGCACATATATATGCGCGAACATATATATGCGCACACATATATATGCACCCCACCCTGCACATATATATGCGCGCACATATATACGCACCCCACCCTGCAAATATATATGCGCGCACATATGTATGCTCGCACATATACATGCAGCCGACCCTGCACATATATATGCGCGCACATATATGCGCGCACATATATATGCGCGCACATAAATATGCGCGCACATAAATATGCGCGCATATAAATATGCGCGCACATATATATGCTCGCACATATATATGCGCGCACATATATATGCGCGAACATATGTATGCGCGAACATATGTATGCGCAAACATATATACGCACCCCACCCTGCACATATATATGCGCGAACATATATATGCGCACACATATATATGCACCCCACCCTGCACATATATATGCGTGCACATATATACGCACCCCACCCTGCACATATATATGCGCGCACATATATATGCTCGCACATATACATACACCCCACCTGCACATATATATGCGCGCACATATATATGCGCGCACATATATATGCGCGCACATATATATGCACCCCACCCTGCACATATATATGCGCGCACATATATATTCGCGCACATAAATATGTGCGCACATATATACGCACCCCACCCTGCACATATATATGCACGCACATAAATATGCGCGCACATATATATGCGCGCACATATATATGCGCAAACATATATATGCGCGAACATATGTATGCGCGAACATATATATGCGCAAACATATATACGCACCTAACCCTGCACATCTATATGCGCGAACATATATATGCGCACACATATATATGCACCCCACCCTGCAAATATATATGCGCGCACATATATACGCACCCCACCCTGCAAATATATATGCGCACACATATATATGCTCGTACATATACATGCACCCACCGCGCACATATATATGCACGCACATATTTATGCGCGCACATATATATGCGCGCACATATATATGCACCCACCTGCACATATATATGCACGCACATATATGCGCGCACATATATGCGCGCACATATATATGCGCGCACATATATATGCGCGCACATATATATGCGCGCACATATATATGCGCGCACATATATATGCGCGCACATATATATGCACCCCACCCTGCACATATATATGCGCGCACATAAATATGCGCGCACATAAATATGCGCACACATATATACGCTCCCCACCCTGCACATATATATGCGCGCACATATATATATGCGCGCACATATATATGCGCGTACATATATATGCGCGCACATATATATGCACCCCACCCTGCACATACATATGCGCGCACATATATATGCGCGGACATAAATATGCGCGCACATATGTACACACCCCACCCTGCACATATATATGTGCGCACATATACATGCACCCCACCCTGCACATATATATGAGCGCACATATATATGCGCGAACATATATATGCGCGCACATATATATGCGCGCACATATATATGCGCGCACATATATACGCACCCCACCCTGCACATATATATGCGCGCACATATATATGCGCGCACATATATGTGCGTGCACATATATATGCGCGCACATATATATATGCGCGCACATAGATATGCACCCCACCCTGCGCATATATATGCGCACACATATATATGCGCACACATATATATGTACCCCACCCTGCTCATATATATGTGCGCACATACATATGCGTGCACATATATATGGGCGCACATATATATGCGCCCCCACCCTGCATATACATATGCGCACACATATATGTGCACACCACATTGCACATATATATGCACGCACATATTTATGCGCGCACATATATATGCGCACACATATATATATGCGCGCACATATATATACGCGCCCCACCCTGCACATATATATGCGCGCACATATATATGCGCGCACATATATATGCGCGCACATATATATACGTGCCCCACCCTGCACATATATATGCGCGCACATATATATGCGCGCACATATATATGCGCGCACATATACATGCGCGCACATATATATGCGCGCACATATATATGCACCCACCCTGCACATATATATGCGCACACATATATATGCGCGCACATATATATGCACCCCACCCTGCACATATATATGTGCTCACATAAATATGCGCACACATAAATATGCGCGCACATATATATGCGCGCACATACATATGCACGCACATAAATATGCGTGCACATATTTACACACCCCACCCTGCACATATATATGTGCACACATATACATGAACCCCACCCTGCACATATATATGCGCGCACATATATATGCGCGCACATATATGTGCGCGCACATATATATGCGCGCACATATATACGCACCCCACCCTGCACATATATATGCGCGCACATATATATGCGCGCACATATATATATGCGCGCACATATATATGCACCCCACCCTGCGCATATATATGCGCACACATATATATGCGCACACATATATATGTACCCCACCCTGCTCATATATATGTGCGCACATACATATGCGTGCACATATATATGGGCGCATATATATATGCGCCCCACCCTGCATATACATAAGCGCACACATATATGTGCACACCACATTGCACATATATATGCACGCACATATTTATGCGCCCACATATATATGCGCGCACATATATATGCACCCCACCCTGCACATATATATGCGCGCACATATATATGCTCCCCACCCTGCACATATATATGCGCGCACATATATATGCGTGCACAAATATATGCACCCCACCCTGCACATATATATGCGCGCACATATATATGCGCGCACATATATATGCTCCCCACACTGCACATACATATGCGCACACATATATGTGCACCCCACATTGCACATATATATGCACGCACATATTTATGCGCACAAATATATATGCGCGCACATATATATGCACCCCACCCTACACATATATATGCGCGCACATATATATGCGCGCACATATATATGCGCGCACATATATATGCGCGCACATATATACGCACCCCACCCTGCACATATATATGCGCGCACATATATATGCGCGCACATATATATGCACCCCACCCTGCACATATATATGCGCACACATAAATATGCGCGCACATAAATATGCGCGCACATATATATGCGTGCACATATATATGCGCGCACATATATATGCGCGCACATATATAGGCACCCCACCCTGCACATATATATGCGCGCACATATATATGCGCGCACATATATATGCGCGCACATATATATACGCGCCCCACCCTGCACATATATATGCGCGCACATATATATGCGCGCACATATATATGCGCGCACATATATATACGCGCCCCACCCTGCACATATATATGCGCGCACATAAATATGCGCGCACATATATACGCTCCCCACCCTGCACATATATATGCGCGCACATATATATGCGCGCACATATATATATGCGCGCACATATATATGCGCGCACATATATATGCGCGCACATATATATGCACCCCACCCTACACATATATATGCGCGCACATATATATGCGCGCACATATATATGCGCGCACATATATATGCGCGCACATATATACGCACCCCACCCTGCACATATATATGCGCGCACATATATATGCGTGCACATATATATGCGCGCACATATATATGCGCGCACATATATATGCGCGCACATATATATGCACCCCACCCTGCACATATATGTGCGCGCACATAAATATGCGCGCACATAAATATGCGCGCACATATATATGCGCGCACATATATATGCGCGCACATATATATGCGCGCACATATATAGGCACCCCACCCTGCACATATATATGCGCGCACATATATATGCGCGCACATATATATGCGCGCACATATATATACGCGCCCCACCCCTGCACATATATATGCGCGCACATATATATGCGCGCACATATATATACGTGCCCCACCCTGCACATATATATGCGCGCACATATATATGCGCGCACATATATATGCGCGCACATATACATGCGCGCACATATATATGCGCGCACATATATATGCACCCACCCTGCACATATATATGCGCACACATATATATGCGCGCACATATATATGCACCCCCACCCTGCACATATATATGTGCTCACATAAATATGCGCACACATAAATATGCGCGCACATATATATGCGCGCACATACATATGCACGCACATAAATATGCGTGCACATATTTACACACCCCATCCTGCACATATATATGTGCACACATATACATGAACCCCACCCTGCACATATATATGCGCGCACATATATATGCGCGCACATATATGTGCGCGCACATATATATGCGCGCACATATATACGCACCCCCACCCTGCACATATATATGCGCGCACATATATATGCGCGCACATATATGTGCGCGCACATATATATGCGCGCACATATATATATGCGCGCACATATATATGCACCCCCACCCTGCGCATATATATGCGCACACATATATATGCGCACACATATATATGTACCCCACCCTGCTCATATATATGTGCGCACATACATATGCGTGCACATATATATGGGCGCACATATATATGCGCCCCACCCTGCATATACATAAGCGCACACATATATGTGCACACCACATTGCACATATATATGCACGCACATATTTATGCGCCCACATATATATGCGCGCACATATATATGCACCCCACCCTGCACATATATATGCGCGCACATATATATGCTCCCCACCCTGCACATATATATGCGCGCACATATATATGCGTGCACAAATATATGCACCCCACCCTGCACATATATATGCGCGCACATATATATGCGCGCACATATATATGCTCCCCACACTGCACATACATATGCGCACACATATATGTGCACCCCACATTGCACATATATATGCACGCACATATTTATGCGCACAAATATATATGCGCGCACATATATATGCACCCCACCCTACACATATATATGCGCGCACATATATATGCGCGCACATATATATGCGCGCACATATATATGCGCGCACATATATACGCACCCCACCCTGCACATATATATGCGCGCACATATATATGCGCGCACATATATATGCACCCCACCCTGCACATATATATGCGCACACATAAATATGCGCGCACATAAATATGCGCGCACATATATATGCGTGCACATATATATGCGCGCACATATATATGCGCGCACATATATAGGCACCCCACCCTGCACATATATATGCGCGCACATATATATGCGCGCACATATATATGCGCGCACATATATATACGCGCCCCACCCTGCACATATATATGCGCGCACATATATATGCGCGCACATATATATGCGTGCACATATATATACGCGCCCCACCCTGCACATATATATGCGCGCACATATATATGCGCGCACATATATATATGCGCGCACATATATATGCGCGCACATATATATGCGCGCACATATATATGCAACCCCACCCTACACATATATATGCACGCACATATATATGCGCGCACATATATATGCGCGCACATATATATGCGCGCACATATATACGCACCCCACCCTGCACATATATATGCGCGCACATATATATGCGCGCACATATATATGCGCGCACATATATATGCGCGCACATATATATGCACCCCACCCTGCACATATATGTGCGCGCACATAAATATGCGCGCACATAAATATGCGCGCACATATATATGCGCGCACATATATATGCGCGCACATATATATGCGCGCACATATATAGGCACCCCACCCTGCACATATATATGCGCGCACATATATATGCGCGCACATATATATGCGCGCACATATATATACGCGCCCCACCCTGCACATATATATGCGCGCACATATATATGCGCACATATATATGCGCGCACATATATATACGTGCCCCACCCTGCACATATATATGCGCGCACATATATATGCGCGCACATATATATGCGCGCACATATACATGCGCGCACATATATATGCGCGCACATATATATGCACCCACCCTGCACATATATATGCGCACACATATATATGCGCGCACATATATATGCACCCCACCCTGCACATATATATGTGCTCACATAAATATGCGCACACATAAATATGCGCGCACATATATATGCGCGCACATACATATGCACGCACATAAATATGCGTGCACATATTTACACACCCCCACCCTGCACATATATATGTGCACACATATACATGAACCCCACCCTGCACATATATATGCGCGCACATATATATGCGCGCACATATATATGCACGCACATATATATGCGTGCACATATATATGCGCGCACATATATACGCACCCCACCCTGCACATCTATATGCGCGAACATATATATGCGCACACATATATATGCACCCCACCCTGCAAATATATATGCGCGCACATATATACGCACCCCACCCTGCAAATATATATGCGCACACATATATATGCTCGTACATATACATGCACCCACCGCGCACATATATATGCACGCACATATTTATGCGCGCACATATATATGCGCGCACATATATATGCACCCCACCCTGCACATATATATGCACGCACATATATGCGCGCACATATATGCGCGCACATATATATGCGCGCACATATATATGCGCGCACATATATATGCGCGCACATATATATGCGCGCACATATATATGCGCGCACATATATATGCGCGCACATATATATGCACCCCACCCTGCACATATATATGCGCGCACATAAATATGCGCGCACATAAATATGCGCACACATATATACGCTCCCCACCCTGCACATATATATGCGCGCACATATATATATGCGCGCACATATATATGCGCGTACATATATATGCGCGCACATATATATGCACCCCACCCTGCACATACATATGCGCGCACATATATATGCGCGGACATAAATATGCGCGCACATATGTACACACCCCACCCTGCACATATATATGTGCGCACATATACATGCACCCCCACCCTGCACATATATATGAGCGCACATATATATGCGCGAACATATATATGCGCGCACATATATATGCGCGCACATATATATGCGCGCACATATATACGCACCCCACCCTGCACATATATATGCGCGCACATATATATGCGCGCACATATATGTGCGTGCACATATATATGCGCGCACATATATATATGCGCGCACATAGATATGCACCCCACCCTGCGCATATATATGCGCACACATATATATGCGCACACATATATATGTACCCCACCCTGCTCATATATATGTGCGCACATACATATGCGTGCACATATATATGGGCGCACATATATATGCGCCCCACCCTGCATATACATATGCGCACACATATATGTGCACACCACATTGCACATATATATGCACGCACATATTTATGCGCCCACATATATATGCGCGCACATATATATGCACCCCACCCTGCACATATATATGCGCGCACATATATATGCTCCCCACCCTGCACATATATATGCGCGCACATATATATGCGCGCACAAATATATGCACCCCACCCTGCACATATATATGCGCGCACATATATATGCGCGCACATATATATGCTCCCCACACTGCACATACATATGCGCACACATATATGTGCACCCCACATTGCACATATATATGCACGCACATATTTATGCGCACACATATATATGCGCGCACATATATATGCACCCCACCCTACACATATATATGCGCGCACATATATATGCGCGCACATATATATGCGCGCACATATATATGCGCGCACATATATACGCACCCCACCCTGCACATATATATGCGCGCACATATATATGCGCGCACATATATATGCACCCCACCCTGCACATATATATGCGAACACATAAATATGCGCGCACATAAATATGCGCGCACATATATATGCGTGCACATATATATGCGCGCACATATATATGCGCGCACATATATAGGCACCCCCACCCTGCACATATATATGCGCGCACATATATATGCGCGCACATATATATGCGCGCACATATATATACGCGCCCCCACCCTGCACATATATATGCGCGCAAATATATATGCGCGCACATATATATGCGCGCACATATATATACGCGCCCCACCCTGCACATATATATGCGCGCACATATATATGCGCGCACATATATATATGCGCGCACATATATATGCGCGCACATATATATGCACCCCACCCTACACATATATATGCGCGCACATATATATGCGCGCACATATATATGCGCGCACATATATATGCGCGCACATATATACGCACCCCACCCTGCACATATATATGCGTGCACATATATATGCGCGCACATATATATGCGCGCACATATATATGCACCCCACCCTGCACATATATGTGCGCGCACATAAATATGCGCGCACATAAATATGCGCGCACATAAATATGCGCGCACATATATATGCGCGCACATATATGCGCGCACATATATATGCGCGCACATATATGCGCGCACATATATATGCGCGCACATATATAGGCTTCCCCCCCTGCACATATATATGCGCGCACATATATATGCGCGCACATATATATGCGCGCACATATATATATGCGCGCACATATATATACGCGCCCCCACCCTGCACATATATATGCGCGCACATATATATGCGCGCACATATATATGCGCGCACATATATATACGTGCCCCACCCTGCACATATATATGCGCGCACATATATATGCGCGCACATATATATGCGCGCACATATACATGCGCGCACATATATATGCGCGCACATATATATGCACCCACCCTGCACATATATATGCGCACACATATATATGCGCGCACATATATATGCACCCCCACCCTGCACATATATATGTGCTCACATAAATATGCGCACACATAAATATGCGCGCACATATATATGCGCGCACATACATATGCACGCACATAAATATGCGTGCACATATTTACACACCCCACCCTGCACATATATATGTGCACACATATACATGAACCCCACCCTGCACATATATATGCGCGCACATATATATGCGCGCACATATATGTGCGCGCACATATATATGCGCGCACATATATACGCACCCCACCCTGCACATATATATGCGCGCACATATATATGCGCGCACATATATATATGCGCGCACATATATATGCACCCCACCCTGCGCATATATATGCGCACACATATATATGCGCACACATATATATGTACCCCACCCTGCTCATATATATGTGCGCACATACATATGCGTGCACATATATATGGGCGCACATATATATGCGCCCCACCCTGCATATACATAAGCGCACACATATATGTGCACACCACATTGCACATATATATGCACGCACATATTTATGCGCCCACATATATATGCGCGCACATATATATGCACCCCACCCTGCACATATATATGCGCGCACATATATATGCTCCCCACCCTGCACATATATATGCGCGCACATATATATGCGTGCACAAATATATGCACCCCACCCTGCACATATATATGCGCGCACATATATATGCGCGCACATATATATGCTCCCCACACTGCACATACATATGCGCAGACATATATGTGCACCCCACATTGCACATATATATGCACGCACATATTTATGCGCACAAATATATATGCGCGCACATATATATGCACCCCACCCTACACATATATATGCGCGCACATATATATGCGCGCACATATATATGCGCGCACATATATATGCGCGCACATATATACGCACCCCACCCTGCACATATATATGCGCGCACATATATATGCGCGCACATATATATGCACCCCACCCTGCACATATATATGCGCACACATAAATATGCGCGCACATAAATATGCGCGCACATATATATGCGTGCACATATATATGCGCGCACATATATATGCGCGCACATATATAGGCACCCCACCCTGCACATATATATGCGCGCACATATATATGCGCGCACATATATATGCGCGCACATATATATACGCGCCCCACCCTGCACATATATATGCGCGCACATATATATGCGCGCACATATATATGCGCGCACATATATATACGCGCCCCACCCTGCACATATATATGCGCGCACATAAATATGCGCGCACATATATACGCTCCCCACCCTGCACATATATATGCGCGCACATATATATGCGCGCACATATATATATGCGCGCACATATATATGCGCGCACATATATATGCGCGCACATATATATGCACCCCACCCTACACATATATATGCGCGCACATATATATGCGCGCACATATATATGCGCGCACATATATATGCGCGCACATATATACGCACCCCACCCTGCACATATATATGCGCGCACATATATATGCGCGCACATATATATGCGCGCACATATATATGCGCGCACATATATATGCGCGCACATATATATGCACCCCACCCTGCACATATATGTGCGCGCACATAAATATGCGCGCACATAAATATGCGCGCACATATATATGCGCGCACATATATATGCGCGCACATATATATGCGCGCACATATATAGGCACCCCACCCTGCACATATATATGCGCGCACATATATATGCGCGCACATATATATGCGCGCACATATATATACGCGCCCCACCCTGCACATATATATGCGCGCACATATATATGCGCGCACATATATATACGTGCCCCACCCTGCACATATATATGCGCGCACATATATATGCGCGCACATATATATGCGCGCACATATACATGCGCGCACATATATATGCGCGCACATATATATGCACCCACCCTGCACATATATATGCGCATACATATATATGCGCGCACATATATATGCACCCCACCCTGCACATATATATGTGCTCACATAAATATGCGCACACATAAATATGCGCGCACATATATATGCGCGCACATACATATGCACGCACATAAATATGCGTGCACATATTTACACACCCCATCCTGCACATATATATGTGCACACATATACATGAACCCCACCCTGCACATATATATGCGCGCACATATATATGCGCGCACATATATGTGCGCGCACATATATATGCGCGCACATATATACGCACCCCACCCTGCACATATATATGCGCGCACATATATATGCGCGCACATATATGTGCGCGCACATATATATGCGCGCACATATATATATGCGCGCACATATATATGCACCCCACCCTGCGCATATATATGCGCACACATATATATGCGCACACATATATATGTACCCCACCCTGCTCATATATATGTGCGCACATACATATGCGTGCACATATATATGGGCGCACATATAAATGCGCCCCACCCTGCATATACATAAGCGCACACATATATGTGCACACCACATTGCACATATATATGCACGCACATATTTATGCGCCCACATATATATGCGCGCACATATATATGCACCCCACCCTGCACATATATATGCGCGCACATATATATGCTCCCCACCCTGCACATATATATGCGCGCACATATATATGCGTGCACAAATATATGCACCCCACCCTGCACATATATATGCGCGCACATATATATGCGCGCACATATATATGCTCCCCACACTGCACATACATATGCGCACACATATATGTGCACCCCACATTGCACATATATATGCACGCACATATTTATGCGCACAAATATATATGCGCGCACATATATATGCACCCCACCCTACACATATATATGCGCGCACATATATATGCGCGCACATATATATGCGCGCACATATATATGCGCGCACATATATATGCGCGCACATATATACGCACCCCACCCTGCACATATATATGCGCGCACATATATATGCGCGCACATATATATGCACCCCACCCTGCACATATATATGCGCACACATAAATATGCGCGCACATAAATATGCGCGCACATATATATGCGTGCACATATATATGCGCGCACATATATATGCGCGCACATATATAGGCACCCCACCCTGCACATATATATGCGCGCACATATATATGCGCGCACATATATATGCCGCGCAACATATATATACGCGCCCCACCCTGCACATATATATGCGCGCACATATATATGCGCGCACATATATATACGCGCCCCACCCTGCACATATATATGCGCGCACATAAATATGCGCGCACATATATACGCTCCCCACCCTGCACATATATATGCGCGCACATATATATGCGCGCACATATATATATGCGCGCACATATATATGCGCGCACATATATATGCGCGCACATATATATGCACCCCACCCTACACATATATATGCACGCACATATATATGCGCGCAACATATATATGCGCGCACATATATATGCGCGCACATATATACGCACCCCACCCTGCACATATATATGCGCGCACATATATATGCGCGCACATATATATGCGCGCACATATATATGCGCGCACATATATATGCGCGCACATATATATGCGCGCACATATATATGCACCCCACCCTGCACATATATGTGCGCGCACATAAATATGCGCGCACATAAATATGCGCGCACATATATATGCGCGCACATATATATGCGCGCACATATATATGCGCGCACATATATAGGCACCCCACCCTGCACATATATATGCGCGCACATATATATGCGGCGCACATATATATGCGCGCACATATATATACGCGCCCCACCCTGCACATATATATGCGCGCACATATATATGCGCGCACATATATATGCGCGCACATATATATGCGCGCACATATATATACGTGCCCCACCCTGCACATATATATGCGCGCACATATATATGCGCGCACATTATATATGCGCGCACATATACATGCGCGCACATATATATGCGCGCACATATATATGCACCCACCCTGCACATATATATGCGCACACATATATATGCGCGCACATATATATGCACCCCACCCTGCACATATATATGTGCTCACATAAATATTGCGCACACATAAATATGCGCGCACATATATATGCGCGCACATACATATGCACGCACATAAATATGCGTGCACATATTTACACACCCCACCCTGCACATATATATGTGCACACATATACATGAACCCCACCCTGCACATATATATGCGCGCACATATATATGCGCGCACATATATATGCACGCACATATATATGCGTGCACATATATATGCGCGCACATATATACGCACCCCACCCTGCACATATATATGCGCGCACATATATATGCGCGCACATAAATATGCGCGCAAATATATATACACACCCCACCCTGCACATATATATGCGCGCACATATACATGCACCCCACCCTGCACATAAATATGCGCGCATTTATATGCACGCACATAAATATGCGCCCACATATATACGCATCCCACCCTGCACATATATATGCGCGCACATATGTATGCGCGCACATATGTATGCGCGCACATATATATGCGCGCACATATATATGCGCGCACATATATATGCTCCCCACCCTGCACATATATATGCGCGCACAAATATATTCGCGCACATATATATGCTCCCCACACTGCACATACATATGCGCACACATATATGTGCACCCCACATTGCACATATATATGCACGCACATATTTATGCGCACACATATATATGCGCGCACATATATATGCACCCCACCCTGCACATATATATGCACGCACAAATATGCGCGCACATATATATGCGCGCACATATATATGCGCGCACATATATATGCGCGCACATATATATGCGCGCACATATATATGCACCCCACCCTGCACATATATATGCGCGCACATAAATATGCGCGCACATAAATTTGCGCGCACATATATATGCGCGCACATATTTATGCGCGCACATAAATATGCGCGCACATATATATACGCTCCCCACCCTGCACATATATATGCGCGCACATATATATGCGCGCACATATATATGCACCCCACCCTGCACATATATATGCGCGCACATATATATGCGCGCACATAAAAATGCGCGCACATATGTACACACCCCACCCTGCACATATATATGCGCGCACATATACATGCACCCCACCCTGCACATATATATGAGCGCACATATATATGCGCGCACATATATATGCGCGAACATATATATGCGCGCACATATATATGCGCGCACATATATATGCGCGCACATATATATGCACGCACATATATACGCACCCCACCCTGCACATATATATGCGCGCACATATATATGCGCGCACATATATATGCACCCCACCCTGCACATATATATGCGCGCACATAAATATGCGCGCACATATATATGCGCGCACATATATATGCGCGCACATATATATGCGCGCACATATATATGCGCGCACATATATATGCGCGCACATATATAGGCACCCCACCCTGCACATATATTTGCGCGCACATATATATGCGCGCACATATATATACGCGCCCCACCCTGCACATATATATGCGCGCACATATATATGCGCGCACATATATATGCGCACACATATATATGCGCGCACATATATATGCACCCACCCTGCACATATATATGCACACACATATATATGCGCGCACATATATATGCACCCCACCCTGCACATATATATGCGCTCACATATATATGCGCGCACATATATATGCGCGCACATAAATATGCGCGCACATATATACACACCCCACCCAGCACATATATATATGTGCGCACATATACATGCACCCCACCGTGCACATATATATGCGCACACATATATATGCGCGCACATATATATGCGCGCACGTATATATGCGCGCACATATATATGCGCGTAAATATATACGCACCCCACCCTGCACATATATATGCGCGCACATATATATGCGCGCACATAAATATGCGCGCACATATATACACACCCCACCCTGCACATATATATGCGCGCACATATATATGCACGCACATATATATGCACCCAAACCTGCACATATATATGCACCCCACCCTGCACATATATATGCGCGTACATATATATGCGCGAACATATGTATGCGCGAACATATGTATGCGCGAACATATGTATGCGCGAACATATGTATGCGCGAACATATATATGTGCGAACATATATACGCTCCCCACCCTGCACATATATATGCGCGCACATATATATGCGCACACATATATATGCACCCCACCCTGCACATATATATGCGCGCACATATATATGCGCGCATATAAATATGCGCACACATATATACGCACCCCACCCTGCAAATATATATGCGCGCACATATATATGCGCGCACATATATATGCACCCCACCCTGCACATATATATGGGCGCACATAAATATGCACGCACATATATACGCACCCCACCCTGCACATATATATGCGCGCACATATATATGCGCGCACATATATATGCACGCACATATATATACGCGCCGCACATATATATGCGTGCACATATATATGCACACCACCCTGCACATATATATGCGCGCACATATATATGCGCGCACATAAATATGCGCGCACATATATACACACCCCACCCTGCACATATATATGCGCGCACCCCACCCTGCACATATATATGCGCGCACATATATATGCACGCACATATATATGCACCCTACCCTGCACATATATATGCGCGCAAATATATATGCGCGCACATAAATATGCACGCACATATATACGCACCCCACCCTGCACATATATATGCGCGCACATAAATATGCGCACACATATATACGCACCACACCCTGCACGTATATATGCGCACACATATATATGCGTGCACATATATATGTACCCCACCCTGCACATATATATGCGCGCACATAAATATGCACGCACATATATACGCACCCCACCCTGCACATATATATGCGCGCACATATATATGCGCGTGTCACGGAGCAAAGGTATACGTCTTCCTCCGGAGGATATCTTGAATCAACACGGACACAAGAGGTCGGGAGACAACAGCAATTTATTGTAATCCACAAAGTTAGTAGCTGGCGGCGGTCACATCAACCGTAATAACAATAAGTCCACAGAAGTTACAATCCAATGATAGCTTTGGTTCCTTGGTCCTGTAACTACATCCTGGCTCTCTGCAGAGCTGTGCACAGGCCGGCTAACACATACTAACTGCAAGCTACAACTATATACTAAGACTGTTACTTCCTCTATCTGTGGGTGGGGAGGGCTGAGTCACAGATCCTTCCCCCCTCACCTATACCAAGGAGAGCAGACTCCCTGTCTCCTGTGGACAATGCACCATCCAACATCTTCTTGGAGACACTGATCAGATTATCTCCACCCATTGTCCTCACTGGTCCTCACTAGTAAGAGGTATTTGCATACAATGTGCTAACACACTAGACCCTAATCAGCCAACTACACATTGATGTATATAACAGGTTAGAGAATACATTCCACATGAAATACATATTACACATTGCCTATAGTATAGACTCTAACCATCCCGTGACAACCCCTCCCCCTCTCAAAACATGTGCATGACACAATTGGCCTACACAGGTAAATTGGGGAATGCACATCAGTCTCTATAGCTCATATGTCCTCCTGCCGGGATAACCCATCTGTGTTCTGGTGTTGGTTCCCTCGGCGGTACTGAATGGTAAAGTTGTAGGTTTGAAGGGCTGGCATCTGGCAGAAAATCCGGTCGATCCATGTTGGCGTCTCTCTGAGCTTGGCTTCGGGTCACTGCTCCCACAAAGTGGGCACTGTAGATTTCCAACATCGTTGCCTAACAGAACATCGGCCGGCAGCCCGCTCATCACGCCAATTGTGCATCGTTTTGGTCCATAACCATAGTCGAGTTCCACGGTAGCTTTAGGAATACATCTTTGAGTACCCCCTGCCAACTTGATAGAAATGCCAGGGCCCTCCTCTAGGGCCTCGGGTCGCACAACTCGGGGGGTCCGCTACCGTTAGGAAAGCTCCCGAGTCCCGGAATCCAACAACTGTTTCGGCCATCCAGTAGGACCTCCTGCAAGTGCTTCCTCTGAAGGTTTGCGGGATGTGTGGCGGAAGGCTGAATCCCATAGACCCCTGGAGGTGGAACAGATGGGTCATTCATGGAGTCATCTGGAAATGGGGCCAAACTTTCTGTCCTAGGGGTGGTTCCCAGGTAGTGAATAGGCCGGGATGCCACGGTGGCCCGTGCCCCCATGTTAGCAGGGCAACTAGCTTGCAAATGTCCAGGCCTCCCGCACCCAAAACATCTGCGCTCTAGCATTCTTCCAGTGGGTCGTTGTCTAGGGACAGGGTTGTTCATAGCTGGAGGCCGATGGGCTGGGGCAGGGGTAGAGGGGGAATTGTAATCCACAAAGTTAGTAGCCGGCGGCGGTCACATCAACCGTAATAACAATAAGTCCACAGAAGTCACAATCCAATGATAACTTTGGTTCCTTGGTCCTGTAACTATATCCTGGCTCTCTGCAGAGCTGTGCACAGGCCGGCTAACACATACTAACTCCAGCTACAACTATATACTAAGACTGTTACACCTATATCTGTGGGTGGGAAGGGCTGAGTCACAGATCCTTCCCCCCTCACCTATGCCAAACAGAGCAGACTCCCTGTCTACTATGGACAATGCACCATCCAACATCTTCTTGGAGACACTGATCAGATTATCTCCACCCATTGTCCTCACTAGTTAGAGGTATTTGCATACAATGTGCTAACACACTAGACCCTAATCAGCCAACTACACATTGATGTATATAACAGGTTAGAGAATACATTCCACATGAAATATATATTACACATTGCCTATAGTAGACTCTAGCCATCCCGTGACAGCGCGCACATATATATGCGCGCACATATATACGCACCCCACCCTGCACATATATATGCGCCCACATATATATGCGCGCACATATATATGCACCCCACCCTGCACATATATATGCGCGCACATAAATATGCGCGCACATAAATATGCGCGCACATATATATGCGCGCACATATATAGGCACCCCACCCTGCACATATATATGCGCGCACATATATATGCGCGCACATATATATGCGCGCACATATATATGCGCGCACATATATACGCACCCCACCCTGCACATAAATATGCGCGCACATATATATGCGCGCACATATATATGCGCGCACATATATATGCGCGCACATATATATGCGCGCACATATATATGCGTGCACATATATATGCACCCCACCCTGCACATATATATGTGCGCACATATATATGCACACCACCCTGCACATATATATGCGCTCACATAAATATGCGCGCACATAAATATTCGCGCACATATATATGCGTGCACATATATATGCGCGCACATAAATATGCGCGCACATATATACACACCCCACCCTGCACATATATATGTGCGCACATATACATGCACCCCACCCTGTACATATATATGCGCGCACATATATATGCGCGCACATATATATGCGCGCACATATATATGCGCGCACATATATAAGCGCGCACATATATATGCGCGCACATATATATGCGCGCACATATATATGCACGCAAATATATACGCACCCCACCCTGCACATATATATGCGCGCACATATATATGCGCGCACATATATATGCACCCCACCCTGCACACATATATGCGCGCACATATATATGCGCGCACATATATATGCACGCACATATATATGCACCCCACCCTGCACATATATATGCGCGCACATATATATGCACGCACATAAATATGCGCGCACATATATACACACCCCACCCTGCACATATATATGCGCGCACATATACATGCACCCCACCCTGCACATATATGTGCGCGCACATATATATGCGCGCACATATATATGTCTGCACAAATATATGCGCACATATATATGCGCGCACATATATATGCGCGCACATATATATGCGCGAACATATATATGCGCTCACATATATATATGCGCTCACCCCACCCTGCACATATATATGCGCGCGTATATATATGCACGCACATATATATGCACCCCACCCTGCACATATATATGCGCGCACATAAATATGCGCGCACATAAATATGCACGCACATATATACGCACCCCACCCTGCACATATATATGCGCGCACATATATATGCGCGCACATATATATGCGCGCACATATATATGCGCGCACATATATATGCGCGCACATATATATGCGCGCACATATATATGCGCCCACCCTGCAATATATATGCACGCACAAATATATGCGCGCACATATATATGCGCGCACATATATATGCGCGCACATATATACGCACCCCACCCTGCACATATATGTGCGCGCACATATATATGCGCGCACATATATATGCACACCACCCTGCACATATATATGCGCTCACATAAATATGCGCGCACATAAATATGCACGCACATATATATGCGCGCACATATATACGCGCGCACATAAATATGCGCGCACATATATACACACCCCACCCTGCACATATATATGTGCGCACATATACATGCACCCCACCCTGCACATATATATGCACGCACATATATATGCGCGCACATATATATGCGCGCACATATATATGCGCGCACATATATATGCACGCACATATATATGCACCCCACCCTGCACACATATATGCGCGCACATATATATGCGCGCACATATATACGCACCCCACCCAGCAGATATATATGCGCGCACATATATATGCGCGCACATATATATGCACCCCACCCTGCACACATATATGCGCGCACATATATATGCACGCACATATATATGCACGCACATATATATGCACCCCACCCTGCACATATATATGCGCGCACATATATATGCGCGCACATAAATATGCGCGCACATATATACACACCCCACCCTGCACATATATATGCGCGCACATATACATGCACCCCACCCTGCACATATATATGCGCGCACATATATATGCGCGCACATATATATGCGCGCACATATATATGCGCGCACATATATATGCGCGCACATATATATGCGCGCACATATATATGCGCGCACATATATATGCGCGCACATATATATGCGCGCACATATATACGCCCCCACCCTGCACATATATATGCGCGCACATATATGCGCGCACATATATATGCACCCCACCCTGCACATATATATGTGCGCACATATATATGCACACCACCCTGCACATATATATGCGCTCACATAAATATGCGCGCACATAAATATGCGCGCACTTATATATGCGCGCACATATATATGCGCGCACATAAATATGCGCGCACATATATACACACCCCACCCTGCACATATATATGTGCGCACATATACATGCACCCCACCCTGCACATATATATGCGCGCACATATATATGCGCGCACATATATATGCGCGCACATATATATGCGCGCACATATATATGCGTGCACATATATATGCGCGCACATATATACGCACCCCACCCTGCAGATATATATGCGCGCACATATACATGCGCGCACATATATATGCACCCCACCCTGCACACATATATGCGCGCACATATATATGCGCGCACATATATATGCACGCACATATATATGCACCCCACCCTGCACATATATATGCGCGCACATATATATGCGCGCACATATATATGCACCCCACCCTGCAGATATATATGCGCGCACATATATATGCGCGCACATAAATATGCGCGCACATATATACACACCCCACCCTGCACATATATATGCGCGCACATATACATGAACCCCACCCTGCACATATATATGCGCGCACATATATATGCGCGCACATATATATGCGCGCACATATATATGCGCGCACATATATATGCGCGCACATATATATGCGCGCACCCCACCCTGCACATATATATGCGCGCACATATATATGCACGCACATATATATGCACCCAAACCTGCACATATATATGCACCCCACCCTGCACATATATATGCGCGTACATATATATGCGCGAACATATATATGCGCGAACATATGTATGCGCGAACATATGTATGCGCGAACATATGTATGCGCGAACATATATATGCGCGAACATATATACGCTCCCCACCCTGCACATATATATGCGCGCACATATATATGCGCACACATATATATGCACCCCACCCTGCACATATATATGCGCGCACATATATATGCGCGCATATAAATATGCGCACACATATATACGCACCCCACCCTGCACATATATATGCGCGCACATATATATGCGCGCACATATATATGCACCCCACCCTGCACATATATATGGGCGCACATAAATATGCACGCACATATATACGCACCCCACCCTGCACATATATATGCGCGCACATATATATGCGCGCACATATATATGCACGCACATATATATACGCGCCCCACCCTGCACATATATATGCGCGCACATATATATGCACACCACCCTGCACATATATATGCGCGCACATATATATGCGCGCACATAAATATGCGCGCACATATATACACACCCCACCCTGCACATATATATGCGCGCACCCCACCCTGCACATATATATGCGCGCACATATATATGCACGCACATATATATGCACCCTACCCTGCACATATATATGCGCGCAAATATATATGCGCGCACATAAATATGCACGCACATATATACGCACCCCACCCTGCACATATATATGCGCGCACATATATATGCGCGCACATAAATATGCGCACACATATATACGCACCACACCCTGCACGTATATATGCGCACACATATATATGCGTGCACATATATATGTACCCCACCCTGCACATATATATGCGCGCACATAAATATGCACGCACATATATACGCACCCCACCCTGCACATATATATGCGCGCACATATATATGCGCGTGTCACGGAGCAAAGGTATACGTCTTCCTCCGGAGGATATCTTGAATCAACACGGACACAAGAGGTCGGGAGACAACAGCAATTTATTGTAATCCACAAAGTTAGTAGCCGGCGGCGGTCACATCAACCGTAATAACAATAAGTCCACAGAAGTTACAATCCAATGATAGCTTTGGTTCCTTGGTCCTGTAACTACATCCTGGCTCTCTGCAGAGCTGTGCACAGGCCGGCTAACACATACTAACTGCAAGCTACAACTATATACTAAGACTGTTACTTCCTCTATCTGTGGGTGGGGAGGGCTGAGTCACAGATCCTTCCCCCCTCACCTATACCAAGGAGAGCAGACTCCCTGTCTCCTGTGGACAATGCACCATCCAACATCTTCTTGGAGACACTGATCAGATTATCTCCACCCATTGTCCTCACTGGTCCTCACTAGTTAGAGGTATTTGCATACAATGTGCTAACACACTAGACCCTAATCAGCCAACTACACATTGATGTATATAACAGGTTAGAGAATACATTCCACATGAAATACATATTACACATTGCCTATAGTATAGACTCTAACCATCCCGTGACAACCCCTCCCCCTCTCAAAACATGTGCATGACACAATTGGCCTACACAGGTAAATTGGGGAATGCACATCAGTCTCTATAGCTCATATGTCCTCCTGCCGGGATAACCCATCTGTGTTCTGGTGTTGGTTCCCTCGGCGGTACTGAATGGTAAAGTTGTAGGTTTGAAGGGCTGGCATCTGGCAGAAAATCCGGTCGATCCATGTTGGCGTCTCTCTGAGCTTGGCTTCGGGTCACTGCTCCCACAAAGTGGCACTGTAGATTTCCAACATCGTTGCCTAACAGAACATCGGCCGGCAGCCCGCTCATCACGCCAATTGTGCATCGTTTTGGTCCATAACCATAGTCGAGTTCCACGGTAGCTTTAGGAATACATCTTTGAGTACCCCCTGCCAACTTGATAGAAATGCCAGGGCCCTCCTCTAGGGCCTCGGGTCGCACAACTCGGGGGTCCGCTACCGTTAGGAAAGCTCCCGAGTCCCGGAATCCAACAACTGTTCGGCCATCCAGTAGGACCTCCTGCAAGTGCTTCCTCTGAAGGTTTGCGGGATGTGTGGCGGAAGGCTGAATCCCATAGACCCCTGGAGGTGGAACAGATGGGTCATTCATGGAGTCATCTGGAAATGGGGCCAAACTTTCTGTCCTAGGGGTGGTTCCCAGGTAGTGAATAGGCCGGGATGCCACGGTGGCCCGTGCCCCCATGTTAGCAGGGCAACTAGCTTGCAAATGTCCAGGCCTCCCGCACCCAAAACATCTGCGCTCTAGCATTCTTCCAGTGGGTCGTTGTCTAGGGACAGGGTTGTTCATAGCTGGAGGCCGATGGGCTGGGGCAGGGGTAGAGGGGGAATTGTAATCCACAAAGTTAGTAGCCGGCGGCGGTCACATCAACCGTAATAACAATAAGTCCACAGAAGTCACAATCCAATGATAACTTTGGTTCCTTGGTCCTGTAACTATATCCTGGCTCTCTGCAGAGCTGTGCACAGGCCAGCTAACACATACTAACTCCAGCTACAACTATATACTAAGACTGTTACACCTATATCTGTGGGTGGGAAGGGCTGAGTCACAGATCCTTCCCCCCTCACCTATGCCAAACAGAGCAGACTCCCTGTCTACTATGGACAATGCACCATCCAACATCTTCTTGGAGACACTGATCAGATTATCTCCACCCATTGTCCTCACTAGTTAGAGGTATTTGCATACAATGTGCTAACACACTAGACCCTAATCAGCCAACTACACATTGATGTATACAACAGGTTAGAGAATACATTCCACATGAAATATATATTACACATTGCCTATAGTATAGACTCTAACCATCCCGTGACAGCGCGCACATATATATGCGCGCACATATATACGCACCCCACCCTGCACATATATATGCACGCACATATATATGCGCGCACATATATATGCACCCCACCCTGCACATATATATGCGCGCACATAAATATGCGCGCACATAAATATGCGCGCACATATATATGCGCGCACATATATAGGCACCCCACCCTGCACATATATATGCGCGCACATATATATGAGCGCACATATATATGCGCGCACATATATATGCGCGCACATATATACGCACCCCACCCTGCACATAAATATGCGCGCACATATATATGCGCGCACATATATATGCACGCACATATATATGCGCGCACATATATATGCACCCACCCTGCACATATATATGCACGCACAAATATATGTGCGCACATATATATGCGTGCACATATATATGCGCGCACATATATATGCGCGCACATATATACGCACCCCACCCTGCACATATATATGCGCGCACATATATATGCGCGCACATATATATGCACCCCACCCTGCACATATATATGCGCTCACATAAATATGCGCGCACATAAATATTCGCGCACATATATATGCGTGCACATATATATGCGCGCACATAAATATGCGCGCACATATATACACACCCCACCCTGCACATATATATGTGCGCACATATACATGCACCCCACCCTGCACATATATATGCGCGCACATATATATGCGCGCACATATATATGCGCGCACATATATAAGCGCGCACATATATATGCGCGCACATATATATGCACGCACATATATATGCACGCACATATATACGCACCGCACCCTGCACATATATATGCGCGCACATATATATGCGCGCACATATATATGCACCCCACCCTGCACACATATATGCGCGCACATATATATGCGCGCACATATATATGCACGCACATATATATGCACCCCACCCTGCACATATATATGCGCGCACATATATATGCACGCACATAAATATGCGCGCACATATATACACACCCCACCCTGCACATATATATGCGCGCACATATATATGCGCGCACATATATATGTGTGCACAAATATATGCGCGCACATATATATGCGCGCACATATATGTGCGCGAACATATATATGAGCGCACATATATATATGCGCTCACCCCACCCTGCACATATATATGCGCGCGTATATATATGCACGCACATATATATGCACCCCACCCTGCACATATATATGCCCGCACATAAATATGCGCGCACATAAATATGCACGCACATATATACGCACCCCACCCTGCACATATATATGCGCGCACATATATATGCGCGCACATATATATGCGCGCACATATATATGCGCCCACCCTGCACATATATATGCACGCACAAATATATGCGCGCACATATATATGCGCGCACATATATATGCGCGCACATATATATGCGCGCACATATATATGCGCGCACATATATACGCACCCCACCCTGCACATATATATGCGCGCACATATATATGCGCGCACATATATATGCACACCACCCTGCACATATATATGCGCTCACATAAATATGCGCGCACATAAATATGCGCGCACATATATATGCGCGCACATATATACGCGCGCACATAAATATGCGCGCACATATATACACACCCCACCCTGCACATATATATGTGCGCACATTTATATGCGCGCACATATATATGCGCGCACATATATATGCGCGCACATATATATGCGCGCACATATATACGCACCCCACCCTGCAGATATATATGCGCGCACATATATATGCGCGCACATATATATGCACCCCACCCTGCACACATATATGCGCGCACATATATATGCGCGCACATATATATGCACGCACATATATATGCACCCCACCCTGCACATATATATGCGCACACATATATATGCGCGCACATAAATATGCGCGCACATATATACAAACCCCACCCTGCACATATATATGCGCGCACATATACATGCACCCCACCCTGCACATATATATGCGCGCACATATATATGCGCGCACATATATATGCGCGCACATATATATGCGCGCACATATATATGCGCGCACATATATATGCGCGCACATATATATGCGCGCACATATATATGCGCGCACATATATATGCGCGCACATATATACGCCCCCACCCTGCACATATATATGCGCGCACATATATACACACCCCACCCTGCACATATATATGTGCGCACATATACATGCACCCCACCCTGCACATATATATGCGCGCACATATATATGCACGCACATATATATGCGTGCACATATATATGCGCGCACATAAATATGCGCGCACATATATACACACCCCACCCTGCACATATATATGTGCGCACATTTATATGCGCGCACATATATATGCGCGCACATATATATGCGCGCACATATATACGCACCCCACCCTGCAGATATATATGCGCGCACATATATATGCGCGCACATATATATGCACCCCACCCTGCACACATATATGCGCGCACATATATATGCGCGCACATATATATGCACGCACATATATATGCACCCCACCCTGCACATATATATGCGCACACATATATATGCGCGCACATAAATATGCGCGCACATATATACACACCCCACCCTGCACATATATATGCGCGCACATATACATGCACCCCACCCTGCACATATATATGCGCGCACATATATATGCGCGCACATATATATGCGCGCACATATATATGCGCGCACATATATATGCGCGCACATATATATGCGCGCACATATATATGCGCGCACATATATACGCCCCCACCCTGCACATATATATGCGCGCACATATATGCGCGCACATATATATGCACCCCACCCTGCACATATATATGTGCGCACATATATATGCACACCACCCTGCACATATATATGCGCTCACATAAATATGCGCGCACATAAATATGCGCGCACATATATATGCGCGCACATATATATGCGCGCACATAAATATGCGCGCACATATATACACACCCCACCCTGCACATATATATGTGCGCACATATACATGCACCCCACCCTGCACATATATATGCGCGCACATATATATGCACGCACATATATATGCGTGCACATATATACGCGCGCACATAAATATGCGTGCACATATATATGCGTGCACATATATATGCGCGCACATATATACGCACCCCATCCTGCAGATATGTATGCGCGCACATATACATGCGCGCACATATATATGCACCCCACCCTGCACACATATATGCGCGCACATATATATGCGCGCACATATATATGCACGCACATATATATGCACCCCACCTGCACATATATATGCGCGCACATATATATGCGCGCACATAAATATGCGCGCACATATATACACACCCCACCCTGCACATATATATGCGCGCATATATACATGCACCCCACCCTGCACATATATATGCGCGCACATATATATGCGCGCACATATATATGCGCGCACATATATATGCGCGCACATATATATGCGCGCACATATATATGCGCGCACATATATACGCCCCCACCCTGCACATATATATGCGCGCACATATATGCGCGCACATATATATGCACCCCACCCTGCACATATATGTGCGCGCACATATATGTGCACCCCACCCTGCACATATATATGCGCGCACATATATATGCGCGCACATATATATGCGCGCACATAAATATGCGTGCACATATATATGCGCGCACATATATATGCGCGCACATAAATATGCGCGCACATATATATGCGCGCACATAAATATGCGCCTACATATATACACACCCCACCCTGCACATATATATGCGCGCACATATACATGCACCCCACCCTGCACATATATATGCGCGCACATATATATGCGCGCACATACATATGCGCGCACATACATATGCGCGCACATACATATGCGCACACATATATACGCACCCAACCCTGCACATATATATGCGCGCACAAATATATGCACCCCATATATATGTGCGCACAAATATATGCGCGCACATATATATGCGCGCACATATATATGCGCGAACATATATATGCGCGCACATATATATGCGCGCACATAAATATGCGCGCACATATATACACACCCCACCCTGCACATATATATGCGCGCACATATACATGCACCCCACCCTGCACATATATATGCGCGAACATATATATGCGCGCACATATATGTATGCGCTCACCCCACCCTGCACATATATATGCGCGCATATATATATGCACGCACATATATATGCACCCCACCCTGCACATATATATGCGCGCACATAAATATGCGCGCACATAAATATGCACGCACATATATACGCACCCCACCCTGCACATATATATGCGCGCACATATATATGCGCGCACATATATATGCGCGCACAAATATATGCGCGCACATATATATGCGCGCACATATATATGCGCGCACATAAATATGCACGCACATATATACGCACCCCACCCTGCACATATATATGCGCGCACATATATATGCGCGCACATATATATGCGCGCACAAATATATGCGCGCACATATATATGCGCGCACATATATATGTGCGCACATATATATGCACCCCACCCTGCACATATATATGCGCGCATATATATATGCACGCACATATATATGCACCCCACCCTGCACATATATATGCGCGCACATAAATATGCGCGCACATAAATATGGACGCACATATATACGCACCCCACCCTGCACATATATATGCGCGCACATATATATGCGCGCACAAATATATGCGCACACAAATATATGCGCACACATATATATGCGCGCACATATATATGCGCGCACATATATATGCACCCCACCCTGCACATATATATGCGCGCACATAAATATGCGCGCACATAAATATGCGCGCACATATATATGCGCGCACATATATATGCGCGCACATATATAGGCACCCCACCCTGCACATATATATGCGCGCACATATATATGCGCGCACATATATATGCGCGCACATATATATACGCGCCCCACCCTGCACATATATATGCGCGCACATATATATGCGCGCACATATATATGCGCTCACATATATATGCGCGCACATATATATGCGCGCACATATATATGCGCGCACATATATTTGCGCCCACCCTGCACATATATATGCGCGCACAAATATATGCGCGCACATATATATGCGCGCACATATATATGCGCGCACATATATATGCGCGCACATATATACGCACCCCACCCTGCACATATATATGCGCGCACATATATATGCGCGCACATATATATGCACACCACCCTGCACATATATATGCGCTCACATAAATATGCGCGCACATAAATATGCGCGCACAGATATATGCGCGCACATATGTATGCGCGAACATATGTATGCGCGAACATATATATGCGCGAACATATATATGCGCGAACATATGTATGCGCGAACATATGTATGCGCGAACATATGTATGCGCGAACATATATATGCGCGAACATATATACGCTCCCCACCCTGCACATATATATGCGCGCACATATATATGCGCACACATATATATGCACCCCACCCTGCACATATATATGCGCGCACATATATATGCGCGCATATAAATATGCGCACACATATATACGCACCCCACCCTGCACATATATATGCGCGCACATATATATGCACCCCACCCTGCACATATATATGGGCGCACATAAATATGCACGCACATATATACGCACCCCACCCTGCACATATATATATGCGCGCACATATATATGCGCGCACATATATATGCACGCACATATATATACGCGCCCCACCCTGCACATATATATGCGCGCACATATATATAGACACCACCCTGCACATATATATGCGCGCACATATATATGCGCGCACATAAATATGCGCGCACATATATACACACCCCACCCTGCACATATATATGCGCGCACCCCACCTTGCACATTTATATGCGCGCACATATATATGCACGCACATAAATATGCACCCTACCCTGCACATATATATGCGCGCAAATATATATGCGCGCACATAAATATGCACGCACATATATACTGTCACGGAGCAAAGGTATACGTCTTCCTCCGGAAGGTCTTTTGAATCAACACGGACGCAAGAGGTCGGGAGACAACAGCAATTTATTGTAATCCACAAAGTTAGTAGCCGGCGGCGGTCACATCAACCGTAATAACAATAAGTCCACAGAAGTCACAATCCAATGATAACTTTGGTTCCTTGGTCCTGTAACTATATCCTGGCTCTCTACAGAGCTGTGCACAGGCCGGCTAACTCATACTAACTGCTAGCTACATCTATATACTAAACTGTTACTTCCTCTATCTGTGGGTGGGAAGGGCTGAGCCACAGATCCTTCCCCCCTCACCTATACCAAGGAGAGCAGACTCCCTGTCTACTATGGACAATGCACCATCCAACATCTTCTTGGAGACACCGATCAGATTATCTCCACCCATTGTCCTCACTGGTCCTCACTAGTTAGAGGTATTTGCATACAATGTGCTAACACACTAGACCCGAATCAGCCAACTACACATTGATGTATACAACAGGTTAGAGAATACATTCCACATGAAATATATATTACACATTGCCTATTGCCGGACTCTAACCATCCCGTGACAACCCCTCCCCCTCTCAAAACATGTGCATGACACAATTGGCCTACACAGGTAAATTGGGGAATGCACATCAGTCTCTATAGCTCATATGTCCTCCTGCCGGGATAACCCATCCGCGTTCTGGTGTTGGTTCCCTCGGCGGTACTGAATGGTAAAGTTGAAGGGCTGGCATCTGGCAGAAAATCCGGTGGATCCATGTTGGCTTCTCCCTGAGCTTGGCTTCGGGTCACTGCTCCCACAAAGTGGCACTGTAGATTTCCAACATCGTTGCCTAACAGAACATCGGCCGGCAGCCCGCTCATCACACCAATTGTGCATCGTTTTGGTCCATAACCATAGTCGAGTTCCACGGTAGCTTTAGGAATACATCTTTGAGTACCCCCTGCCAACTTGATAGAAATGCCAGGGCCCTCCTCTAGGGCCTCGGGTCGAATCACTCGGGGGTCCGCTACCGTTAGGAAAGCTCCCGAGTCCCGGAATCCAACAACTGTTCGGCCATCCAGTAGGACCTCCTGCAAGTGCTTCCTCTGAAGGTTTGCGGGATGTGTGGCGGAAGGCTGAATCCCATAGACCCCTGGAGGTGGAACAGATGGGTCATTCATGGAGTCATCTGGAAATGGGGCCAAACTTTCTGTCCTAGGGGTGGTTCCCAGGTAGTGAATAGGCCGGGATGCCACGGTGGCCCGTGCCCCCATGTTAGCAGGGCAACTAGCTTGCAAATGTCCAGGCCGCCCGCACCCAAAACATCTGCGCTCTAGCATTCTTCCAGTGGGTCGTTGTCTAGGGACAGGGTTGTTCATAGCTGGAGGCCGATGGGCTGGGGCAGGGGTAGAGGGGGAATTGTAATCCTGAGGCCGGACACGAAAGGTGGGTGGCTGGCTGAAGGGTGTCTGGCGGACTGTGGTAGTTTTCCGCTCCTCTGCAAACAACCTCTTCCACTGCGGCTTGATGGTCAGGCCCTCATCTGCAAGAGAAGCAGCTTGCTCAACTGTGGCTGGGTTCCGTTCCAGCACCCACTCACGGATCTCAGCGGGGCACTGGGAAAAGAACTGTTCCTTAAGTATGACTTGGAGGATCTTATCGACTGTGACAGCCTCCTCTCCTTCTAGCCAGCGCTTGCATGCTTGCTTCAACTTGTGGGCGAACATGTGGAAGGAGCTTCCCCCATTGTAAGACAAAGAGCGGAACTGAACTCGGTAGGACTCTGGAGTGACTGCATAATACTTCTGCACCGCTCTTTTAATGGCCTCATAGTCCCGCTGATCACTAGGGTCCATGGCTCTGAGAGCTTCCGCAGCCCCATCTCGTAGGTGTCCCACCAGATACCGGACCCAATCCTTCTCTGGGACTTCCATCAGGCGGCACTGGTGTTCGAAGTCCTGAAAATATCCATCAACATCCCCAGCCGCTTCATCAAAGGTCTTGAAGTGTTTATGGGAGACATATGGTGGTTCTCTCACTGTTGGGCTGGGGGTCGACGTTTGATTATAATTCCGCGCAGTTATCTCAGCCATTCGCATTTCATGCGCCATTCTTTCCTTTTCATACGCCATTCTCTGTTCCTCCTTCTCCGTTTCCTGAGCCCTCTGTAACGCTCTACTCCTTTGCTCTCCAGTTGCTTCTAGCCCCAGCACTGCCAATTCCTCCTCATACAAAACAACCCATCTGCTCTTTTGGGTCTGTACCTGCCACTCCCGTATCTCTACTGTCTCCTGGGGGCAGCCCTCCTCATGGTCGCTTTGCAGGGTCATCTCCTCCAGTGCCTCGATCAGTTGATCTTTCGTTCTTCCCTGGTAACTCAGGTTTAGTTCCCGGGCTCTTACTTGTAGACTTGCCATAGTCCAGTTCCTGTATTCTGAGGTTGTGGCTCCATTAATCGCTGGGCTGCTGTAGTCCATCTCGCTGTCCGCTGTTGATCCCACCGCTGCCAACCAGTTGTCACGGAGCAAAGGTATACGTCTTCCTCCGGAAGGTCTTTTGAATCAACACGGACGCAAGAGGTCGGGAGACAACAGCAATTTATTGTAATCCACAAAGTTAGTAGCCGGCGGCGGTCACATCAACCGTAATAACAATAAGTCCACAGAAGTCACAATCCAATGATAACTTTGGTTCCTTGGTCCTGTAACTATATCCTGGCTCTCTACAGAGCTGTGCACAGGCCGGCTAACTCATACTAACTGCTAGCTACATCTATATACTAAACTGTTACTTCCTCTATCTGTGGGTGGGAAGGGCTGAGCCACAGATCCTTCCCCCCTCACCTATACCAAGGAGAGCAGACTCCCTGTCTACTATGGACAATGCACCATCCAACATCTTCTTGGAGACACCGATCAGATTATCTCCACCCATTGTCCTCACTGGTCCTCACTAGTTAGAGGTATTTGCATACAATGTGCTAACACACTAGACCCGAATCAGCCAACTACACATTGATGTATACAACAGGTTAGAGAATACATTCCACATGAAATATATATTACACATTGCCTATTGCCGGACTCTAACCATCCCGTGACATATACGCACCCCACCCTGCACATATATATGCGCGCACATATATATGCGCGCACATAAATATGCACGCACATATATATGCACCCCACCCTGCACATATATATGCGCGCACATATATATGCGCGCACATAAATATGCGCGCACATATATACACACCCCACCCTGCACATATATATGCGCGCACATATACATGCACCCCACCCTGCACATATATATGCGCGCACATATATATGCGCGCACATATATATGCGCGCACATATATATGCGCGCACATATATATGCGCGCACATATATATGCGCGCACATATATATGCGCGCACATATATACGCCCCCACCCTGCACATATATATGCGCGCACATATATGCGCGCACATATATATGCACCCCACCCTGCACATATATATGTGCGCACATATATATGCACACCACCCTTCACATATATATGCGCTCACATAAATATGCGCGCACATATATATGCGCGCACATATATATGCGCGCACATAAATAGGCACGCACATATATACACACCCCACCCTGCACATATATATGTGCGCACATATACATGCACCCCACCCTGCACATATATATGCGCGCACATATATATGCGCGCACATATATATGCGCGCACATATATATGCGCGCACATATATATGCGCGCACATATATATGCGTGCACATATATATGCGTGCTTATATATATGCGCGCACATATATACGCACCCCACCCTGCAGATATATATGCGCGCACATATACATGCGCGCACATATATATGCACCCCACCCTGCACACATATATGCGCGCACATATATATGCGCGCACATATATATGCACGCACATATATATGCACCCCACCCTGCACATATATATATGCGCGCACATATATATGCGCGCACATAAATATGCGCGCACATATATACACACCCCACCCTGCACATATATATGCGCGCACATATACATGCACCCCACCCTGCACATATATATGCGCGCACATATATATGCGCGCACATATATATGCGCGCACATATATATGCGCGCACATATATATGCGCGCACATATATATGCGCGCACATATATATGCGCGCACATATATATGCGCGCACATATATATGCGCGCACATATATATGCGCGCACATATATACGCCCCCACCCTGCACATATATATGCGCGCACATATATGCACGCACATATATATGCACCCCACCCTGCACATATATGTGCGCGCACATATATGTGCACCCCACCCTGCACATATATATGCGCGCACATATATATGCGCGCACATATATATGCGCGCACATAAATATGCGCGCACATATATATGCGCACACATATATATGCGCGCACATAAATATGCGCGCACATATATATGCGCGCACATAAATATGCGCCTACATATATACACACCCCACCCTGCACATATATATGCGCGCACATATACATGCACCCCACCCTGCACATATATATGCGCGCACATATATATGCGCGCACATACATATGCGCGCACATACATATGCGCGCACATACATATGCGCACACATATATACGCACCCCACCCTGCACATATATATGCGCGCACAAATATATGCACCCCCATATATATGTGCGCACAAATATATGCGCGCACATATATATGCGCGCACATATATATGCGCGAACATATATATGCGCACACATATATATGCGCGCACATAAATATGCGCGCACATATATACACACCCCACCCTGCACATATATATGTGCGCACATATACATGCACCCCACCCTGCACATATATATGCGCGCACATATATATGCGCGCACATATATATGTGCGCACAAATATATGCGCGCACATATATATGCGCGAACATATATATGCGCGCACATATATGTATGCGCTCACCCCACCCTGCACATATATATGCGCGCATATATATATGCACGCACATATATATGCACCCCACCCTGCACATATATATGCGCGCACATAAATATGCGCGCACATAAATATGCACGCACATATATACGCACCCCACCCTGCACATATATATGCGCGCACATATATATGCGCGCACATATATATGCGCGCACAAATATATGCGCGCACATATATATGCGCGCACATATATATGCGCGCACATATATATGCACCCCACCCTGCACATATATATGCGCGCACATAAATATGCGCGCACATAAATATGCGCGCACATATATATGCGCGCACATATATATGCGCGCACATATATAGGCACCCCACCCTGCACATATATATGCACGCACATATATATGCGCGCACATATATATGCGCGCACATATATATACGCGCCCCACCCTGCACATATATATGCGCGCACATATATATGCGCGAACATATATATGCGCGCACATATATATGCGCGCACATATATATGCGCGCACATATATATGCGCGCACATATATTTGCGCCCACCCTGCACATATATATGCACGCACAAATATATGCGCGCACATATATATGCGCGCACATATATATGCGCGCACATATATATGCGCGCACATATATACGCACCCCACCCTGCACATATATATGCGCGCACATATATATGCGCGCACATATATATGCACACCACCCTGCACATATATATGCGCTCACATAAATATGCGCGCACATAAATATGCGCGCACATATATATGCGCGCACATATATATGCGCGCACATAAATATGCGCGCACATATATACACACCCCACCCTGCACATATATATGTGCGCACATATACATGCACCCCACCCTGCACATATATATGCACGCACATATATATGCGCGCACATATATATGCGCGCACATATATATGCGCGCACATATATATGCGCGCACATATATATGCGCGCACATATATATGCGCGCACATATATATGCGCGCACATATATACGCACCCCACCCTGCAGATATATATGCGCGCACATATATATGCGCGCACATATATATGCGCGCACATATATATGCACCCCACCCTGCACACATATATGCGCGCACATATATATGCGCGCACATATATATGCACGCACATATATATGCACCCCACCCTGCACATATATATGCGCGCACATATATATGCGCGCACATAAATATGCGCGCACATATATACACACCCCACCCTGCACATATATATGCGCGCACATATACATGCACCCCACCCTGCACATATATATGCGCGCACATATATATGCGCGCACATATATATGCGCGCACATATATATGCGCGCACATATATATGCGCGCACATATATATGCGCGCACATATATATGCGCGCACATATATATGTGCGCACATATATACGCCCCCACCCTGCACAAATATATGCGCGCACATATATGCGCGCACATATATATGCACCCCACCCTGCACATATATGTGCGCGCACATATATGTGCACCCCACCCTGCACATATATATGCGCGCACATATATATGCGCGCACATATATATGCGCGCACATAAATATGCGCGCACATATATATGCGCGCACATATATATGCGTGCACATAAATATGCGCGCACATATATATGCGCGCACATAAATATGCGCCTACATATATACACACCCCACCCTGCACATATATATGCGCGCACATATACATGCACCCCATCCTGCACATATATATGCGCGCACATACATATGCGCGCACATACATATGCGCGCACATACATATGCGAACACATATATACACACCCCACCCTGCACATATATATGCGCGCACAAATATATGCACCCCCATATATATGTGCGCACAAATATATGCGCACATATACATATACATATATATGCGCGAACATATATATGCGCGCACATATATATGCGCGCACCCCACCCTGCACATTTATATGCGCGCACATATATATGCACGCACATATATATGCACCCCACCCTGCACATATATATGCGCGCACATATATATGCGCGCACATAAATATGCACGCACATATATACGCACCCCACCCTGCACATATATATGCGCGCACATATATGCGCGCACATATATATGTGCGCACAAATATATGCGCGCACATATATATGTGCGCACATATATATGCGCGAACATATATATGCGCGAACATATGTATGCGCGAACATATGTATGCGCGAACATATATACGCACCCCACCCTGCACATATATATGCGCGCACATATATATGCGCACACATATATATGCACCCCACCTTGCACATATATATGCGCGCACATATATATGCGTGCACATAAATATGCGCGCACATATATACGCTCCCCACCCTGCACATATGTATGCGCGCAAATATATATGCTCGCACATATACATGAACCCTACCCTGCACATATATATGCGCGCACATATATATGCGCGCAAATATTTATGCGCGCACATATATATGCGCGCACATATATATGCGCACACATAGATATGCGCACACATATATATGCACCCCACCCTGCACATATATATGCGCGCACATATATATTCGCACACATAAATATGCGCGTACATATATACGCACCCCACCCTGCACATATATATGCGAGCACATATACATGCACCCCACCCTGCACATATATATGCGCGCACATATATATGCGCGCACATATATATGCGCGCACATATATATGCGCACACATATATATATGCGCGCACATATATATGCACCCCACCCTGCGCATATATATGTGCGCACATATATATGCGCACACATATATATGCACCCCACCCTGCTCATATATATGCGCGCACATATATATGTGTGCACATTTATATGGGCGCACATATATATGCGCCCCACCCTGCACATACATAAGCGCACACATATATGTGCATCCCACATTGCACATATATATGAACACACATATTTATGCGCGCACATATATATGCGCGCACATATATATGCACCCCACCCTGCACATATATATGCGCGCACATATATATGCGCGCACATATATATGCGCGCACATATATATGCGCGCACATATATATGCGCGCACATATATATGCGCGCACATATATATGCGCGCACATATATATGCGCGCACATATATATGCGCGCACATATATATGCGCGCACATATATACGCACCCCACCCTGCACATATATATGCGCGCACATATATATGCGCGCACATATGTATGCGCGCACATATGTATGCGCGCACATATATATGCGCGCACATATATATGTGCGCACATATATATGCGCGCACATATATATGCTCCCCACCCTGCACATATATATGCGCGCACATATATATGCGCGCACAAATATATGTACCCCACCCTGTACATATATATGCGCGCACATATATATGCGCGCACATATATATGCGCCCCACACTGCACATACATATGAGCACACATATATGTGCACCCCACATTGCACATATATATGCACGCACATATTTATGCGCGCACATATATATGCGCGCACATATATATGCACCCCACCCTGCACATATATATGCACGCACATATATGCGCGCAAATATATATGCGCGCACATATATATGCGCGCACATATATATGCGCGCACATATATATGCACCCCACCCTGCACATATATATGCGCGCACATAAATATGCGCGCACATAAATTTGCGCGCACATATATATGCGCGCACATATATATGCGCGCACATATTTATGCGCGCACATAAATATGCGCACACATATATACGCTCCCCACCCTGCACATATATATGCGCGCACATATATATGCGCGCACATATATATATGCGCGCACATATATATGCGCGCACATATATATGCGCGCACATATATATGCACCCCACCCTGCACATATATATGCGCGCACATATATATGCGCGCACATAAATATGCACGCACATATGTACACACCCCACCCTGCACATATATATGAGCGCACATATATATGCGCGAAGATATATATGCGCGCACATATATATGCGCGCACATATATATGCGCGCACATATATACGCACCCCACCCTGCACATATATATGCGCGCACATATATATGCGCGCACATATATATGCGCGCACATATATATATGCGCGCACATATATATGCACCCCACCCTGCGCATATATATGCGCACACATATATATGCGCACACATATATATGCACCCCACCCTGCTCATATATATGTGCGCACATATATATGCGTGCACATATATATGGGCGCACATATATATGCGCCCCACCCTGCATATACATAAGCGCACACATATATGTGCACACCACATTGCACATATATATGCACGCACATATTTATGCGCCCACATATATATGCGCGCACATATATATGCACCCCACCCTGCACATATATATGCGCGCACATATATATGCTCCCCACCCTGCACATATATATGCGCGCACATATATATGCGCGCACAAATATATGCACCCCACCCTGCACATATATATGCGCGCACATATATATGCGCGCACATATATATGCTCCCCACACTGCACATACATATGCGCACACATATATGTGCACCCCACATTGCACATATATATGCACGCACATATTTATGCGCACACATATATATGCGCGCACATATATATGCACCCCACCCTGCACATATATATGCACGCACATATATGCGCGCACATATATATGCGCGCACATATATATGCGCGCACATATATATGCGCGCACATATATATACGCTCCCCACCCTGCACATATATATTCGCGCATATATATATGCGCGCACATATATATATGCGCGCACATATATATGCGCGCACATATATATGCTCGCACATATATATGCACCCCACCCTGCACATATATATGCGCGCACATATATATGCGCGCACATAAATATGCGCGCACATATGTACACACCCCACCCTGCACATATATATGCGCGCACATATACATGCACCCCACCCTGCACATATATATGAGCGCACATATATATGCGCGCACATATATATGCGCGAACATATATATGCGCGCACATATATATGCGCGCACATATATATGCGCGCACATATATATGCACGCACATATATACGCACCCCACCCTGCACATACATATGCGCGCACATATATATGCGCGCACATATATATGCACCACACCCTGCACATATATATGCGCGCACATAAATATGCGCGCACATAAATATGCGCGCACATATATATGCGCGCACATATATATGCGCGCACATATATATGCGCGCACATATATAGGCACCCCACCCTGCACATATATATGCGCGCACATATATATGCGCGCACATATATATACGCGCCCCACCCTGCACATATATATGCGCGCACATATATATGCGCGCACATATATATGCGCACACATATATATGCGCGCACATATATATGCACCCACCCTGCACATATATATGCGCACACATATATATGCGCGCACATATATATGCACCCCACCCTGCACATATATATGCGCTCACATATATATGCGCGCACATATATATGCGCGCACATAAATATGCGCGCACATATATACAAACCCCACCCAGCACATATATATGTGCGCACATATACATGCACCCCACCGTGCACATATATATGCGCACACATATATATGCGCGCACATATATATGCGCGCACATATATATGCGCGCACGTATATATGCGCGCAGATATATATGCGCGCAAATATATACGCACCCCACCCTGCACATATATATGCGCGCACATATATATGCGCGCACATAAATATGCGCACACATATATACACACCCCACCCTGCACATATATATGCGCGCACATATACATGCACCCCACCCTGCACATATATATGCGCGCACATATATATGCGCGCACATATATATGCGCGCACATATATATGCGGGCACCCCACCCTGCACATATACATGCGCGCACATACATATGCACGCACATATATATGCACCCCACCCTGCACATATATATGCGCGCACATATATATGCATCCCACCCTGCACATATATATGCGCGCACATATATATGCGCACACATATATATGCACCCCACCCTGCTCATATATATGCGTGCACATATATATGCGTGCACATATATATGGGCGCACATATATATGCGCCCCACCCTGCACATACATATGCGCACACATATATGTGCACCCCACATTGCACATATATATGCACGCACATATTTATGAGCGCACATATATATGCACCCCACCCTGCACATATATATGCGCGCATATATATATGCGCGCATATATATATGCGCGCACATATATATGATATGCGCGCATATATATATGCGCGCACATATATATGCGCGCACATATATATGCGCGCACATATATTTGCGCGCACATATATATGCGCGCACATATATATGCGCGCACATATATATGCACCCCACCCTGCACATATATATGCGCGCATATATATGCGCGCACATAAATATGCGCGCATATATATGCGCGCACATAAATATGCGCGCACATATATACGCACCCCACCCTGCACATATATATGCGCACACATATATATGCGCGCACATATATATGCGCGCACATAAATATGCGCGCACATATATACACACCCCAACCAGCACATATATATGTGCGCACATATACATGCACCCCACCCTGCACATATATATGCGCGCACATATATATGCGCGCACGTATATATGCGCGCACGTATATATGCGCGCACGTATATATGCGCGCACGTATATATGCGCGCACGTATATATGCGCGCACGTATATATGCGCGCACATATATACGCACCCCACCCTGCACATATATATGCGCGCACATATATATGCGCGCACATAAATATGCGCGCACATATATACACACCCCACCCTGCACATATATATGCGCGCACATATACATGCACCCCACCCTGCACATATATATGCGCGCACATATATATGCGCGCACATATATATGCGCGCACATATATATGCTCCCCACCCTGCACATATATATGCGCGCACATAAATATGCGCGCACAAATATACGCTCCCCACCCTGCACATATATATGCGCGCACATATATATGCGCCCCACCCTGCACATACATATGCGCACACATATATGTGCACCCCACATTGCACATATATATGCACGCACACATTTATGCGGGCACATAAATATGCGCGCACATATATACGCACCCCACCCTGCACATATATATGCGCGCATATATATGTGTGCGCACATATATATATGCGCGCACATATATATGCGCGCACATATATATGCGCGCACATATATATGCGCGCACATATATATGCACCCCACCCTGCGCATATATATGCGCGCACATATATATGCGCGCACATAAATATGCGTGCACATATGTACACACCCCACCCTGCACATATATATGCGCGCACATATACATGCACCCCACCCTGCACATATATATGAGCGCACATATATATGCGCGCACATATATATGCGCGCACATATATATGCGCGCACATATATATGCGCGCACATATATATGCACGCACATATATACGCACCCCACCCTGCACATATATATGCGCGCACATATATATGCGCGCACATATATATGCACCACACCCTGCACATATATATGCGCGCACATAAATATGCGCGCACATAAATATGCGCGCACATATATATGCGCGCACATATATATGCGCGCACATATATATGCGCGCACATATATAGGCACCCCACCCTGCACATATATATGCGCGCACATATATATGCGCGCACATATATATACGCGCCCCACCCTGCACATTTATATGCGCGCACATATATATGCGCGCACATATATATGCGCACACATATATATGCGCGCACATATATATGCACCCACCCTGCACATATATATGCGCACACATATAAATGCGCGCACATATATATGCACCCCACCCTGCACATATATATGCGCTCACATATATATGCGCGCACATATATATGCGCGCACATAAATATGCGCGCACATATATACACACCCCACCCAGCACATATATATGTGCGCACATATACATGCACCCCACCGTGCACATATATATGCGCGCACATATATATGCGCGCACATATATATGCGCGCACGTATATATGCACGCACGTATATATGCGCGCAGATATATATGCGCGCAAATATATACGCACCCCACCCTGCACATATATATGCGCGCACATATATATGCGCGCACATAAATATGCGTGCACATATATACACACCCCACCCTGCACATATATATGCGCGCACATATACATGCACCCCACCCTGCACATATATATGCGCGCACATATATATGCGCGCACATATATATGCGCGCACATATGTACACACCCCACCCTGCACATATATATGCGCACATATATACATGTACACCACCCTGCACATATATATGAGCGCACATATATATGCGCGCACATATATATGCACCCCACCCTGCACATATATATGCGCGCACATAAATATGCGCGCACATAAATATGCGCGCACATATATATGCGCGCACATATATAAGCGCGCACATATATATGCGCGCACATATATAGGCACCCCACCCTGCACATATATATGCGCGCACATATATATGCGCGCACATATATATGCGCGCACATATATATGCACGCACATATATATGCGCGCACATATATATGCGCGCACATATATATACGCGCCCCACCCTGCGCATATATATGCGCGCACATATATATGCGCGCACATATATATGCGCGCACATATATATGCGCGCACATATATATGCACTCACATATATATGCAACCACCCTGCACATATATATGCACGCACATAAATATGCGCGCACATAAATATGCGCGCACATAAATATTCGCGCACATATATATGCGTGCACATATACATGCACCCCACCCTGCACATATATATGTGCGCACATATACATGCACCCCACCCTGCACATATATATATGCGCGCACATATATATGCGCGCACATATATATGCGCGCACATATATATGCGGGCACCCCACCCTGCACATATATATGCGCGCACATACATATGCACGCACATATATATGCACCCCACCCTGCACATATATATGCGCGCACATATATATGCACCCCACCCTGCACATATATATGAGCGCACATATATATGCGCACACATATATATGCACCCCACCCTGCTCATATATATGCGTGCACATATATATGCGTGCACATATATATGGGCGCACATATATATGCGCCCCACCCTGCACATACATATGCGCACACATATATGTGCACCCCACATTGCACATATATATGCACGCACATATTTATGAGCGCACATATATATGCACCCCACCCTGCACATATATATGCGCGCATATATATATGCGCGCATATATATATGCGCGCACATATATATGATATGCGCGCATATATATATGCGCGCACATATATATGCGCGCACATATATATGCGCGCACATATATTTGCGCGCACATATATATGCGCGCACATATATATGCGCGCACATATATATGCACCCCACCCTGCACATATATATGCGCGCATATATATGCGCGCACATAAATATGCGCGCATATATATGCGCGCACATAAATATGCGCGCACATATATACGCACCCCACCCTGCACATATATATGCGCACACATATATATGCGCGCACATATATATGCGCGCACATAAATATGCGCGCACATATATACACACCCCAACCAGCACATATATATGTGCGCACATATACATGCACCCCACCCTGCACATATATATGCGCGCACATATATATGCGCGCACGTATATATGCGCGCACGTATATATGCGCGCACGTATATATGCGCGCACGTATATATGCGCGCACATATATATGCGCGCACATATATACGCACCCCACCCTGCACATATATATGCGCGCACATATATATTGCGCGCACATAAATATGCGCGCACATATATACACACCCCACCCTGCACATATATATGCGCGCACATATACATGCACCCCCACCCTGCACATATATATGCGCGCACATATATATGCGCGCACATATATATGCGCGCACATATATATGCGCACACATATATATGCTCCCCACCCTGCACATATATATGCGCGCACATAAATATGCGCGCACAAATATACGCTCCCCACCCTGCACATATATATGCGCGCACATATATATGCGCCCCACCCTGCACATACATATGCGCACACATATATGTGCACCCCAAATTGCACATATATATGCACGCACACATTTATGCGCGCACATATATATGCGCGCACATATATATGCACCCCACCCTGCACATATATATGCACGCACATATATATGCGCGCACATATATATGCGCGCACATATATATGCGCGCACATATTTATGCGGGCACATAAATATGCGCGCACATATATACGCACCCAACCCTGCACATATATATGCGCGCATATATATGTGTGCGCACATATATATATGCGCGCACATATATATGCGCGCACATATATATGCGCGCACATATATATGCGCGCACATATATATGCACCCCACCCTGCGCATATATATGCGCGCACATATATATGCGCGCACATAAATATGCGTGCACATATGTACACACACCACCCTGCACATATATATGCGAGCACATATACATGCACACCACCCTGCACATATATATGAGCGCACATATATATGAGCGCACATATATATGCGCGCACATATATATGCACGCACATATATATGCGCGCACATATATATGCGCGCACATATATATGTGCGCACATATATACGCACCCCACCCTGCACATATATATGCGCGCACATAAATATGCGCGCACATAAATATGCGCGCACATATATATGCGCGCACATATATATGCGCGCACATATATATGCACCCCACCCTGCACATATATATGCGCTCACATATATATGCGCGCACATATATATGCGCGCACATAAATATGCGCGCACATATTACAAACCCCACCCAGCACATATATATGTGCGCACATATACATGCACCCACCGTGCACATATATATGCGCACACATATATATGCGCACATATATATGCGCGCACATATATATGCGCGCACGTATATATGCGCGCAGATATATATGCGCGCAAATATATACGCACCCCACCCTGCACATATATATGCGCGCACATATATATGCGCGCACATAAATATGCGCACACATATATACACACCCA